>NC_090753.1:23784146-23799251 GCF_036898095.1 Palaemon carinicauda | reverse complement strand
GATTACAATTCCCTTTGATTCTTCTGATGCCTGGCAATCTTACAGGATATCACCATTTCCGACTTTCATGACGAATCACTCAAAATCTGTAATATCAAGTTTGACACGACACGTATTGATTTCCCCAGACAAGGAAACATATACGGTCATTAAAGACTTAAATAAATTAACTCACTGTTCAGACGCAATGGATAAAAAAAAATATGTACAGCTGACTCATTTGAATTGCATAAAAACTTAATGGATTCATGCGAGTTAGGTATAGTGCTAGACGGTGCTCTCTCTCATACAAATGAGAATTGTCTGGATAAGCTTTATCCCTTTGACAATAATAAGTTCAATTGCAGACTGAACAACGGCTCGTGGATACGATACGACAAGGCCGGCTTCAATGTATAATATTTATCGCCGTTAACATCCTTGTTTGGCGTAGGTTAAAGAGTAACAGTATTAAGATCAAACAGAACGTTTTGCCATGTCCAGATAAGACTCCTTATTTTAATTCAATCTAAAGCCGTTTGAAACTGGCCCCTTCATTCGTTCAAAGGAGTAATATTGTCTTGGAAAAGTGTTTTGCACGAAAAGCAGTTAGTACGCTAGTAATATGTAATAGAAGAGACTATAGAAGATTTGCATTTTAAAAAACATTTTAAAAAAATTAAAAAAATAAATAATTTTTTCGGCATTTGATAAAATATATAAACCTGAATGTTAAAAAACAGAATCTATGGGCATCTAATAAAATATATAAGCCCTATATATATAAATATATCTATATGTACGAGACTGTGGGTAGTACAGTAGCTTCTACCATAGTTTTTCACTGTCTTGGGTTAGTATTCTCTTGCACGAGGATATATTCAAGCGCACTGCTCTCTATGTTTCCTTATTTCCTCCCCTAATTAGGAAATTTTCCCTGTTGGAGCCCTTCCAGGGCTTTTAGTATCCTGTTTTTCCAACTAGAGTTACAGCTTAACTAATAATAATAATAATAATAATAATAATAATAATAATAATAATAATAATAATAATAATAATAATAATAACAAAAATAATAATTATAATTAAAATAATACTAATTTCCTATAATACATCACTACAACTTTATTATGTATTTGAGTTTGTATTAGGTGTTACTATTTTGTGTGTATTATATATATATATATATATATATATGTATATATATATATATATATATATGTTCCTATATTTGTATATATATGTATATATACACACACACATATATATATATATATATGTATATACATATATATATATATATATATGTGTGTGTGTATATATATATATATATATATACATGTGTATATGTATATACTTAAATATTTATATATATATATATATATATGTATGTGTGTGTGTGTGTGTGTATGTATATATCTATATACACATACATGTATATATATTAATATATATACCTCAATATAATGTATATATATATATATATATATATATGATAAATTTTTGCACATTTAAACGTGTTTTTTTTCAAATTTCAAAAAAGCCATATATATTAATACATTAAAGTCTAGATTCTCTTAATGACCTTGGGATCAGAGCCTCAGGCGGAATCACCCAAAGACTATAATATCAGACCGGCCGGGATTTGAACCCTCGTCCAGGATATCTGTATGCCAGTGACCATACCACTCATCCACGAAGAAAGATAAAAGTCAATGACAATTCTTCTGTACATATACCTGTCAAATTCAGGTTTTCTGTTCTTAGAATTGAAATCAACCCCTCTTCACCATCATAGCTAATTGGTAGGTTTGGGACTTGACATTCGATTAATAATAAATTTTTGCACATTTAAAGGTGTTTTTTTCCACACTTCAAATAAGCCATATATATTAATACATTAAAGTCTGGATTTTCTTAACGACCTCGGGATCAGAGCCCCAAGCGGAATCACCATAAGACTATAATATCAGACCGGCCGGGATTTGAACCCTCGTCCAGGATATCTGTATGCCAGTGACCATACCACTTATCCACGAAGAAAGATAAAAGTCAATGATAATTCTTCTGTACATATACCTGTCAAATTCAGGTTTTCTGTACTTAGAATTGAAATCAACCCATCTTCACCATCGTAGGTAATTGGTAGGTTTGGGACTTGGCATTCGATTAATGATAAATTTGTGCACAATTAAACATGTTTTTTTCATATTTCAAATAAGCCGTATTTATTAATACATTAAAGTCTGGAATCTCTTAACGACCTCGGGATCAGAGCCTCAGGCGGAATCACCCAAAGACTATGATATCAGACCGGCCGGGATTTGAACCCTCGTCCAGGATATCTGTATGCCAGTGACCATACCACTCAGCCACGAAGAAAAATAAAAGTCAATGACAATTCTTCTGTACATATACCTGTCAAATTCAGGTTTTCTGTACTTAGAATTGAAATCAACCCATTTTCACCATTGTAGCTAATTGGTAGGTTTAGGACTTGGCATTCGATTAATGATAAATTTTTGCACATTTAAATGTGTATTTTTCATATTTCAAATAAGCCATATATATTAATACATTAAAGTCTGGATTCTCTCAACGACCTCGGGATCAGAGCCCCAGGCGGAATCACCAAAAGACGAAAATATCAGACCGGCTGGGATTTGAACCCTCGTCCAGAATATCTGTATGCCAGTGACCATACCACTCAGCCACGAAGAAAGATAAAAGTCAATGAGAATTCTTCTGTACAAATACCTGTCAAATTCAGGTTTTCTGTACTTAGAATTGAAATCAACCCATCTTCACCATCGTAGCTATTTGGTAGGTTTAGGACTTGGCATTCGATTAATGATAAATTTGTGCACAATTAAACATATTTTTTTCATATTTCAAATAAGCCCTATTTATCAATACATTACAGTCTGGATTCTCTTAACGACCTCGGGATCAGAGCCTCGGGCGGAATCACCCAAAGACTATAATATCAGACCGACCGGGATTTGAACCTTCGTCCAGGATATCTGTATGCCAGTGACCATACCACTCAACCACGAAGAAAGATAAAAGTCAATGACAATTTTTCTATACATATACCTGTCAAATTCAGGTTTTCTGTACTTAGAATTGAAATCAACCCATCTTCACCATCGTAGTAATTGGTAGGTTTGGGACTTGGCATTCGATTAATGATAAATTTTTGCACATTTAAACGTGTTTTTTTCATATTTCAAATAAGCCATATATATTAATACATTAAAGGCTGGATTCTCTTAACGACCTCGGGATGAGAGCCCCACGCAGAATCACCCAAAGACTATAATATCAGACCGGCCGGGATTTGAACCCTCGTCCAGGATATCTGTATGCCAGTGACCTTACCACTCATCCATGAAGAAATATAAAAGTCAATGACAATTCTTCTGTACATATACCTGTCAAAATCAGGTTTTCTGTTTTTAGAATTGAAATCAACCCATCTTTACCATCGTAGCTAATTGGTAGGTTTGGCACTTGGCATTCTTATGGACCTTGATTCAAAAACGGGTGTTCATAGTCTTGTCAGACCTGAAAGGTGTCCTTTGGCAACTTTCAGTCAATCATCCCCTGCCCTCCTATCTAGGATTCAAGTTACAGATAGTAACGTACATCCTAGGAAAGATACGTTTCGGACTAGACACAGTCCTAAACATCTTTATTGGATTGGCAGACTTAGTCACGTAAAAACCAAGCCTAGAAATGGTTCAGGCAACAATGTACCTGGACGAGAGGCTTGGGTGGGCAGTACCCGAAGTGACTGGTCTATGTGCATACAAGGAAATGATTCGGTTCCCGGGACATCACGGATGCAAGATAAGCTTCTAGAAGTCTTGATTCTCTCCAGCTGAGAGGTTTCAATGGCTGAAAAACTAATGAAGCCTGTGGTCACATCAACTCTCCTTTCTCTTGGGAATATAAAAGGAGATCTCAAGGTTGGTCAAGAGACTGTAGTACATATATCCCTTAGGAAGCTACTTTAAGGGACTTCCATCAGGATGACATGGCTATCTCACCCAAAAGTAGATTTTTCGCTTCCCTTCAAAATCCATTACATATATATATATATATATATATATATATATACAACTACAATTTCTAGCCCACTGCAGGACAATAGCTTTAAACATGTCCTTATTCATTTCGGTGGTTGGCCAATTTTCATTATCACGCTAGCCAGTGCTGTTTGGTAATGGTGCAAGTCTCCAATTCGATATAACTATGTGGTCAATTGTCTCCATGAAAATGTTGTCATTATCTTGAGGCCATCTTGAAAAACAGGGCTTACTTCTGGATGATATCTATCTCTTCTTAATCACGTCACAATCATCATTATACCACTAAACGCTTCACTGTCACTAGATGCAATGTTCTTATATAAATAAATAACTTTTCATTGCAATAATCACGGAATTATAGTAAAAATACACGGTATTATAATCTTTGGAGACGCATGTGTACTAGACTGAGAAAGAAAGAGGGATGAGGGGCTCTGGCAATGCTGATTGGTGGAAACCGGGTGCGAGGTTGAATGCGCGTCTGTGATTGGTTGAAGCAATTAAGCTCCCCCCCCCCCTCCTCTTACCCTTACGAAGATTGTCCGATATGTAACCCACCGTCCATGTTGATAACTGTGATTAATGGTTGAGAGAGACAATTTGGTATGTTCATTATCATTTTATATCAGTTTATATCCTTGAATGTTTTTACACAATCTTTAAGACAATAGACACTTTGGAGTGAATAGACGTCATATAAAGAAATAATCTATATGTTTTGATTTTGATATAAAGAATGAATCATATATTGTTATAGTACGTACCACCAATCTAAAACCAAGGTTTAGGGTAAAGTCAAGCCGGGGGTAATCCCAACACAGTGTTTCTCTGAGGCTTCAAATTTGTATGTTTTGCCGTCAGGCAAGAAATGTATGTATACAGTAACTCTCAGTGTGAACACCAAATAATATTATAAAGTACATAAAGTTAGGATAGTATCTACACATGGACATCGACAATATTATGCTCTCTCTCTCTCTCTCTCTCTCTCTCTCTCTCTCTCGCAATTAATTGCCCTTGAAATATCGAGAATCTCCTTATACTGCTTCTCTTGCGGATAGTAAGGGCTTACGTTGAAGACAATTTTTGGGCTCTGCTATGTAGATGCGATCGGCGAGTTTTGTCTTTCAAAACAGGTAGTTAACAGAAGAGTACACTGGCGACCTATCATCAATACCGGAAAATACTTAAAAAATCATTGCCTGCTTATTTCTCTATTGAGTCTCGGGGGCTGGTCTGATCTTGAATTTGTTTATTGTTTTACATATCGCTCATGAATTACAAGATTACTTAAATATTGACGTTTTATTGTATCGGGGGTGTGTTCACCTATCTCCGATGTCTTTGACCTAAGGTGTTGGGCACAACTGGCCGTACTACCAGCTACGGTGGGTATACGGGCAAAATTTCTGTGAAATCGTGGGTGTGACGCCAGGGGCACGCAACAGTCTTGGACCTCGTAGGCTGCCGTATAGCAGAAGCCGAATCTTCACTCGCTGCACTAAAATGTTCTGCGGCAGTCAAGAAAATGTTTAGTCGCAGACAGACAGCACGTCTGACACAAGTAAGCTGTGCGTGTGACTTACATGCAACTTACGTGCCGTAGGATTTTCTGCGGCATGATCTCCGCACATTGGTCGTGCATGTAACTTGCGTGTAACTTGCATCACAAGTACGAGCCACTCACGTTTGTCGTACGGAATTAAAAGAAGTACGAGGTCCGTACGTGTACCGTATGATGCAATTACGGCAAAACTAGGTGTGTAGTACAATGGCCGGACGACGTTAGTACACATGCACGATATTTACATGATTTTTTCAGGATATATATTCTGCTGCCGCATGTACATCATCATTCTAATGTACATCCCTTTGCCAAGTAGGTAGTCTCTCTCTCTCTCTCTCTCTCTCTCTCTCTCTCAGTATTCTTAAATACTATCTCTCCGGATCGCCAATTTTGTATAAAGACGGTATCAGCTTTCTTGTTCGTGATTATTTGAGTGTATATATATATATATATATATATAGGCCTATATATATATATATATATATATATATAATGGATATCCACGCTGTAGAACTTGCAACCCTTGAGTGTGGACATAGCACAGAGGACGCTTAAGACTCGTACTCCGGAAGTGTGTCACCTGCATTACAGGCAGGTCCTTAGTGCCTGCTTAGTGCTCTTCCTGCATGTGCCGTACGCCATAATTTTCCCAGGCAGTCATCCCATTAACCTTGCGAACCGTGCTGCACCCGTGCGTCACACGTACTTAACCCGTTCTCAACACTCAACACACTCACTACCAATTACATCGCAGGAGTTCATGGCTGCGACAGAAAAATTCCCAGACACGTACGGCTAAAAAATTCATGTGGGGAGTTGTGCTCAACGCCTTAGATAACAGAAGGTAACTGTCGTTGCGATAATTGATGCGTCAAAGCTGATCATTAATTACAAGAGTTTTGGAGTAGAGCAAACTGGGTACGTATAGGAATGGATGAAAATGTAAATGTTTAGTGAATAAAAAAAAATCCGTTAAAATAAAATAAAGTAAATATTCCTTTTGTTATTAGAGCAAGGTAAGTTCATGACACGAATTGCATAAGTAGCATGTTTGACAAAGGATAGTTTAAATGCTCACACTGAAATAAATTTGTGTATCATTCTTTAGAAAAACTTGAAAAGAGAACTCTTGATGTTAAAAAAAAAAAAAGAAAAAAAAAATATGGAGGAACTTGCGTCAGGCGGGGTTTGGCGCGTTGTTAGATAATATAGAAGTTAAAATGTTACTATCTATTTCAAGGTCCATAACACCTTCCTTTTTTAATATAACTAATGAACTAGGCTTCTCATTAATGTGAAACCGAAGCCACCAGAGATTTAGACACCGAACTAATGAAGAAAAATGGATTCAAGCATCTACTCCGCATTATTGTCTTACTTTATATCGAGAAATGTCATTGCTTGTCTCTCCCTGGGCCTAGCATGATGGAGAGGGTTCTTGGATGATGACAATATGTTTATATGGTCAGTCTCAAGGGCATCCTCACTGTCCCTTGTCTCTGCCATTAATGAATGACCTTTAAACACGAGCAGATTTGTACTAAGAAAAAAAAAAAAGTCAGCTCGTTACGAATCCTGTCTTCACCCAAGAGGATTTTCCTCAAGTGACTTTGCAGTTTTAGTAAAATTATAGATAAGGATGTGACAAAATATCGATCAGAAAATATATATATATTTTTTTTCTGCAGTAAATAATGGGTTTTCACTGAATTTTACCTTTATTTCAGCAGCAAATAAGTAGAAATCCCATGAGATCCCGGTTATTCCGTACGGCCACGGGTGGGAACCTGGGGTGCAGTCGGGGAACAAATGGAAAACCTGTGTTGATTTGTGACTGAAATAAAGATAAAATTAATTGAATATAAAATATTAACTATAGAAAAAAGTTTTTTTTTTTTACCATATTGAAAGTAGTATCGGACTCACTTCACTCAAGGTTCATTAATTAAGGATATTCTTTTTTAAAACTTCAAATGAATTTTGATCCATCATGGCTCGCTTTATTCGCAAAAAAAAAAAAGAAAATAAAATAAAAATACCACAGCTCCCATGTACAGGCAAGTGGTACATGCACAGCTGTGCATACCCACCCCGTTCGTTATTATTTCTCTGTTCTTTATTTCGAGGGTATTTTTTGGAAGAATTCTAACGATTTTTGCTCCGGCGTGGGTCGCTTCGCTGGCAGAAATGAAAAACCTCACTGTACCACTTGCCAGAACATAGGAATCTTCTGGCAAGTGGTACATGCTGAGCTCCGCACGCCACCCCATTGTTTATTATTTCTATGGACATTATTCCAGGGATATTTTTAAGATATTAATGTTTTTACTTCCCCAGTCAGACTCTCACTTTATGATTGGGACGTCGAAGGTTGAGGATCACCCGGATCTTCTGACAATTGTTGTAGTATAGGAGGTGATGGAAAAAGTGACGCAATGCAATTGACTGTAGGGAACCATTTGAAGTAAGTTGGCAGTGGATAAGACAGTAACCGGACGGTTAACGGGTCCGAATTTGTAAAAATAGGATACACACGCACACACACACACACACACACACACATATATATATATATATATATGTGTGTGTGTGTGTGTGTGAATATATATATATATATATATACATATATATATATATATATATATATAGTGGGTTGGAATAAGTAAAACAATAAATAGTGAATTACTGGGTTCAAGTGAGGGAAAGAACAGATATTATTTTATGATATTACATTGAAATGTTATAATAACGGAGAAAACGACTGAACCAGTATTGGGTAACGAGTTTAAACTTAAGAAAATGAGAAACATATGTATGTGGGTGTTGCATCAACTAATTCATATTACAGTATTAGAAGGTTAAACTCTCGTAGAATACTAGAATATCGTGGGTATAAAGATGTATTTTGGACCGTATTGGTAAAAGTAGGAAGGAGAAGGGACTATAAGGACACGAATAATCCTATTGCTCAGAAGTTAGTTGGGGAGAGCTTCATACGTAAAAAGTTCTAAGCTGCTTAACGCGCATGTACATACTCACAAAAAGGAATAATGCAAAGAAAGATGAAAATGGTCATTACGCACCAAGATATGCACACACGAACGAAAAGGAGCGAATACAACCCTTTTGCAGAATGTCGACAAACAAATTCAAAATATACCAGTAGTCTAGGTCTCTAGGAAATAGATAATTTGTGCAATTTTCCATGGATTTATTCTGAGTCACAAAAAATAATGTATAAAGTCAGAAAGTTTTTTTTTTTTTATCATTACTTATCGTTTCCTCGGTATATTTGCCTGACCCTCTCAGTGGTCCCCGTTGCCAGCGAATATATATATATATATATATATATATATATATATATCACCAAATTTTCTTTCCATTTAAAAATAAGGGTTATTTTCAAAGAAAACGGGAGAGATTTTTTTTTAAAGGGATGACCTTTCCTTTAACAGCAAATGTTGTCCCGTCCTTAATAGTAATAAAACCACGCGGGTTAGCAGTGCACGAGACTACCAAGTCACTCCCGGTCGGAAATTTTTCGGAGAGGGCATCGTGTGAAGAGTCTCATTGATCTTCGTTGATTACTGAGATGGACGGACAAAACGGCGCTGCATCAATTCGCTCATGTAAAGTGAACTTATGAGTTCGTATTTGGTTATGAGGGTTAGGCTATCTAGTATCAAATTAAAATCACGCAGTCTAAATATTCCATTCTTTCAGAAAAATACATGGTGGGCGGCACATTACACTTGTATTTATTTACCTTCCATAATTGTATCATATTTTAAGATTTCTGATTCAGTGCCGAAGGAGAAAGAGAAAATCTCGTTCATAATTCTGGTAAAGCAGGAACCTACTTTCCAAGATGACTCGGTATCCTCAGTCATGCCGTAATTGTGGGCAGATAAAGGTTCATAATCACCTGCCTTGGTAATCCTCTTTCATGTTTACAAGGCAGAATTTTTCCTTTTTTTTTCTCCTTATTTTTTTAAGGACAGTGACAAAAACAATTTAATTTTTTTAAATGAACAACGAATCTTATTCCCGAACAAATAGCGCAACTCAAATCTTTCGTAACAATTATAGAATCGTTACTTATGAAGTAATTGAACAAAAATTAGAAAAAAAAACCACTTGTAATCCACAATCCGTCAAATGAATCCTAACAAAAATTCATGATGGATGCAGACTCTAATCCAGTTAAACAAACGGAAAAAGGATTCTCCAAAAACGTCACTTTGTTTTATGGTCGTTTCCACTCAAAAACCGAAATCTTGTTGATGTCGTCACGAGTGAAATGCAAATAATTCCCATTTCACTGTAATTGAACCTTCCTCGTGCATTGTATAAATAGCTTGATTATATGTTTAACTTATTTTTCTATATAATTAGGAATGCGTTCTCGGATATTATTCAGAATCGGGAATACAAAATACCTGTGTAATTATATTTGCAAGTTTTATTCTACTGTGTCAAAAACAGCTTCTATTTCAACTTCTGTAATTTTTAGATTCTTCTCACGTGATTGTTATATATATATATATATATATATACAAATATATATATATATATATATATATACTGTATATATATATATATATATATATTAATATATATATATATATATATATACAGTATATATATATATATATATATACAAATATATATATATATATATATATATAAATATATATATATATATATATATATACTTGTATATATATATATATATATATATATTTATATATATATATATATATATATATAGAAAAAATTAAAAAGTTTCCCCAAGGCACGCTGTGAATAGTTTAGCAGAGATGGGGTCTCATGTCTAACTCCTTTCTCAATCAGAATTTTCCCACTACCTTTATGTAGTTTTAGGATTGCTGTACTTCCTTTATAGATATCGTTAAAATTTCTAATATATGATTTTTCTATTCCTTGTTTTTGAGCGGCTTTGGTTACTGCTGATATTATGACCGAATTAAAATCTTTTTTCGGAGTCTATAACTACCATACATAGTGATTTGTCATACTTTGTGGATTTTTCCATTAGCTGGTTAATTACATGAATATGGTCATCTGTTGAATATCCACTTCTAAAAGATAGCTTCTCTCTTGGTTGATTGAAGTCTAGCTGTTTTTCTATTTAGCCTAAAATGATCTTTGTAAAAATTTTATATGTAACAGAGAGCAAACTCATCGGGAGATAATTTTTCCGGTCTTTTGTGTTTTCATTTTTGGGAATTATCATAATAATAAAGTTTTTACCAGATGTAGGTGTTGAGTATTCTTACAGACATTTGGTGTAGAGTTCAGCTAGTTTTACTACTATGAAATCTCCTCCATCTATTATCAAATCATTAATTAGGCCATCTTCTTCTGCTGCTTTGGCTTTTTTCATACCTTTCAATGTTTTCTTTACCTTTCTTTATGTTACGTTTGTTACCGGCTCGGGTGTTTCATTATTTCTATTGGTGAAATTATTTATTATATCGCTATTGTTTAGCATTATATAGAAAACATCTGCTATTTTTATCATTCCATCTCTATTTTGGACATTTCTAGTTTCATACTTTAAAGTAAACATCTGATGGCGGCCTGTTCCAAGTTTTCTTTTCATCAATTGTATGTTTCATCTTTTCTTTTGTGTTTCTTCAATTTTGGTCTGATTGTGTGTACTAATATCTTGGATTTTTAGTTTATTTTCTTTTATAGTTTTGCTAATCCTATTCCATCTGTCATATTTCTTAATTAGTTTTTGCTTATAGTTTTCCTTAATCTTGTTTAGGAACTCTTTCACGTATCTCTCCTACTGATTCCCATATAAATTTTATTGAATTACTGTTCATTTCTTCTTCATTTTCTTCAGCTTCATCATGTAGATAGGAGTATCTATTTTGAAACTGCTAAACTAAACTCATCGGCTTTTTTTCTTATTACAGAGGTTTTAATTTTCTTTCTAAAAATTATTTTTTTTTCTCTCCCTTTCTTTCGATCTAAACAAACTTTTCTTCTTACCATTTCATGATCGCGTGAACACTGTTACATCTTTAACTAAGTTGACTTTTTCACTGAGAACAGAATCTATTTCATTCTTTGTTTTTCCATTTGTGCTTCTCTGTTCCTTTCAGCAAATACTACAAGTATGTCTCCTTTTTCATTGCTTTTGCCTACTCCAAATTCAAATTTACCTACTGCTGATTCTCCTCTCTTCTTTTGACCTACGTTACCGTTGTCTTGACCCAAAACAAATGTGAATTGAGCCTTGTGTGTGTGTTTTTTTTTCTTTTTACATAATAAGCTTTCATAATAAGCTTCTATTTCTTCATCTGTATGGGATGTTGTTCTTGCATGAGCTTGAATGATCTTCACTATACACATTTTTTTTTTAGTTTGATAAATAATCCTACAATTATATAACTAGTACTATAAAACTTGTATTTTACCTGCATGATTTTTATCATTAAGAAAACAAACGTTATTTTCTTTGTTCCTTTCATATCCTCTGAAGCATATATATATATATATATATACATATATGTATATATATATATATATATATATAAATATATATATATATATATATATATATTAGTTTTTACAATTTACTTATATATATATATATATATATTAGTTTTTACAATTTACTTATATATATATATATATATATGTGTATATATATATATATATATATATGTGTATATATATATGTGTGTATATATATATATATATATATATGTATATATATATATATATATACATATACATACATACATTCATGCATACTTACATTCATACATACGTACATACATAAAGATAACATCTGCATCTTAATATTCAACAAGAAATTTGGGTATAAGTGGGTTCAGAATATTCTAGAAACTTCATCAAAAGAAAAGATATAGAAAGTTTTGATGAAGCTGCATTCACTAGGTTTGAAAGGGTTTCTTGCCTTAGTAATTACGTGGATTTTGCTAACTTCGCTTAATTGCACATCGTTAATTAAACAAAAATTCTCAACAAACCTAGAGAGGAAAGATCATTTTTTCTATTTTATGATTGTTTTTTCCTTTGAAGCTCATTTTCAATGGTATATTTGGGTTTCTTTGCATGTGTATTTCTTTTTATATTTGCTTTTATAATCTGCGTATATTTCATTTTAGTTTAAATGCATAGTTATGTCTTTTGTATAAGTGTATTTGTATTAAATTTGTCTGTTATTTTGTATTGGTATTTGATTTTTTTTTTTAAGATTTTATTTATTTTGTGTGTGTTTCTTGGTGGCTGTAATTCATTTTTTGTGTGCGTGCATTTCATGTTGGTTTACATGTGTGGTGGTTTGGTTTTGTGTATCTGGATTTTCTATGCTGATGTGAGTATTTTTGATTATTCAAGTGCAAGGTTCAAGGAGATGTAGAAAGTGATAAGATTCAAAATTGTCTGGTTTCATATATACACATTCAACCCTTACATCACGCTAAGCCTTAGAGTGATGTAAGGGGTTCTTAACCGGGGGTATCCATACCCCTTGGGGGTATGGGACCCAAATGCTGGGGGTATGGGACTCGATCTCTGGTAATCAGGTATTTTTTTTAGTATCTCGTTATTTGCTTCTATTTTGTACTTATTATTGTTCACAGGTTATTTTTTTGTAGTTATGCTTATGTTCTTGTTCACTGTAGTTATGCCTGTATGTAGTTAAAATCTGACAATCTAAAATGAACGTAAAAATCTGCAGACCTAACGATTAATCTGTAGAGTTGACAGCACTGACAGCACAGGCAGTGGACAAAGACAATACACGAAAGATGGGAATCTGACTATTAATACCATTAAAAAAAAAATCATCCAACCCGTCAGAATGCGCGCCATCTATTAATCATGCCCTCAACTAAAATCGGCTGTGGCATTACGCGGCTTATTTAAATGTTAATATTTATTCTTATGCTGCAGTAAACTTCTCTTTATTAATCATTGAATACTAAATCGATTAATATTGCTTGTTAACATGATTATAGGGCTCTATCATATCTTATGACTTATATATTAGGCATTTCTGAATTATTAAATGAAACCCTTCAGTTAATGTAACATTAATTGCTAAGTATCTTTATCTAAAATTGAGAGGGCAGTTAGAATGAAACAAACTTATTCTCATATTATCTTATTATTTCACCAATATAGTATACAGTAAATATTTTCCTTTTTTGCGGTTTGTGCTCATGATTGTATACTGTACATACCTAAGCGACTGTACACAAATGTTCTTGCAAAGAACATAAACAAAATAAAAGAAATGGCACATGTTTCATTTGCATGCAATAGTCATACAAGTCATGCAAACAAAACATGTATATATCAGAATTTAAATAGCAAATAAAAAGCATGGGATAATCAAAACCAATAATATGAAATCAAAATGAAAAAGCAGACCTAACTTGCATGCTGATTAGGCAAAGGTTAAGCAATATTTGTTAATAAAACTAAGAAAAGTACAACAACAAAGTAGTAAAAGTAATGTATCCTTTTTATAACAAATGCAATGCTGTATTTTACAGAATACTGTATAAGGAAAAATCTAGGTTTAACTTAATTTTCATAAAAAGCAAATAAAAATATACGTCACAAATCAAATAGGAAACAAACCACAGAGAAGTCATTCAACCAAAACAATTAGATTTCAAAACTGCAAACTGAACTGTACCTGTGCCAGATTTTTCAAAAATGCTTTCAAATGTTGCAGTACTGCACTCAGAGTTGTATGTTATTGCTGGTGCTGCAGATGTATCATTTGGATGACCTGTGAAAGTGGGAAAGAGTTACTAGTATAACTAACATTTTCAGTCCATAATACTGTACTATAAAAATGTATTATAAAACTAATTACAGTATATAACAACATTTCTATATTATAGCAATGACATATTCATCCACACCTGCAAGATTTTGATCTGGACATGTATTTTTATTGAGTCTTGAGGAATCTGGAGTCACATAGTTCTTGCAAGAAAAGTGAAGACTGCATACTCTACAACAGTTGTTTATATATTTTGTACTTTTATCAAGAAGACATTTAATATTGACAAATCTAATCCACTGTAGGCATCTGCAAATACATAGAGATGGATATTATGAAGCAGGATGGCAATTCATCATTTGTCATTTGAGGGAAGTTGAAATCCATGTCTAAGGGAAGATACAATATACAGTATTTCTTAATAATTATATATCTGATATTTAGGTACTTATTCATAACATATTACATACTGTACATAAAAACAATTCATAGGTGTCAGACAAATCTAAGAACCTAGAGGAATGAATACAGTTTATTATACTTTATGATTATTTGTTAAGCTCTTGATCAAGTCAGAACCTATTTATAACAATTTATTAAAATCTCGTAGCCCAATTGTGGGAGTTCTCAAAAATGCATATTCAATTTGCACCCTTATATGA
>NC_090753.1:23746646-23779146 GCF_036898095.1 Palaemon carinicauda | reverse complement strand
ATTATTTTAAATACCATTGTTATTCGGGACATGGCTTTTTGGGACTCAAAAAGTATCAAATATCAATGTGCATTTATAAAATAATAATTAATTTAATTACTCTCCGATTTTCATGATATTATCAAGTATTCATCATAATAACCATAAAAACATTTCATTAGTGGTAATGATACCAGTAATGACATTCTTTTAAATTTAATTAGGATAATAATGGTATGATGGTATTTGAGATAGTAAGGTTTTTGTCAGCGTGGTTTCAATCATTGAAATTTCTAAGTTAAAAAAATTAAATAGCTTTCCAGTTTGAAATCTGTTTTACTTAATTGAGATTATAAATCATAAATTAGGTAATACATTCCTAAAACCCTCTTTTCAGTGTTTTTCTTAAAATGAATAAAACAATAAATATTATTCTTAAATATACAAATAAAAAGGAATAAAATTGAATAAAAATTATTCTGGTAGATATATTCAGAATAATCATTGCTTCAAACACGGTAAATACATTCCTATTTGAAAAAAATACCTTCTTGTTTCTGATGATAAAATAGAGAAACTTAACTACAAGATTAGTTACTGAGGGAACTATAGTTAATTGTAATATTTTCTTGGTCAAACCTAATAAAAGCTTTAGAATTCATGATGCTAAAAAAATATTTTTGCTCACGAAAATTCCGTATGATAATGAATGTGGTGAGACCATTCCTATTTAAAAATACCTTAATTTCTGATAATTCATTCTTCCCCATAAAATATATCTACCCAGAAAATCACTAACATAAATAATGAACAAAATTCCCCTACATATACAAGAGAAACATTCTAAAATACATTCTACCCCAAAAGAAACCTACTAAAAAATCATTGAAACAAGTAATGACGAAAACAAAATTAAAATATTTCTACCAAGAAAAGCAATAAAAAAAATGATCAAATCAGAAATAGATATAAGACTAGCATTCTAAGATATATTCTAACCCTTAAAAAATCCTATAAAATAACACTAAAACAAGAAACGAAAACAACTCAACGAGATTTACGACAAGATGAGGAAACGAACTCTCAAGAGCTCGAAGACAAAGCAGACCAGAAGTAATGAAAGGAAGAGCGGACTAGGAAAGAAACATATGTGCTGCCATCGTTAGTTACCATAGTACTTTTCAATACTTGATCTATTTCGTTTTAACGTTCTTGCGAAAATCTATTAAACTTATTTTTTTTTCTCAACAATGCTAAAATGCATGTGCCGTGAGAGTGATATCACTTAAAGCTGAATCATTTAGTGGAAAATAATAGAAAATTTCCCGATAACTCAATTGGCACAGAAGTATCTAAGTCAATTCGACCAAAACCTCTCAACTCCCCTTTGCATTACCGTTGAATTCGTATCCATTGTTTCCTTCAAAACGGTAAAAGGAGGTTGGAAAATTTCCGGTTAACAGGTTTGGGAAAGAATTTCACAGTCACGACGTTGATGAAGATATTAAGTATTTAGAATTTCTATTTTCTATTTTCTTATTTATAAATCTTTAAAGGTCGCTCATGAATGACAGAGGCAAGGCACAGGGACAATGCCCTAGTACAACAATACTCTGGAGACTGACCATATACTGTACACATATATACATTATGATCAGCCCGTGTCTCCACCCAAGCTAGGACCTGTGAGGGTCAGGTATATCTATCGGGTTCCCCAAACGGCCCATCCTTAACTGTCAAAACTGGTGAGGTTGCAGCAATGCGAAAAACTATCGAGCTTGAGTGGGTCTCGAACTCCCGTCCAACGTATCACCAGCAACGGGCGTTTCTAATAAGATTCCTCAATGTCAATCTTATCATTATACTTAATTGCCTCTAGATGATGAGAAGTTTTATTTTGATAAGTGCATTTTTCATATATTAATTATGACTTGTTAAGAAATTGCTGGGCAATAGATTTAAAGAGCATTGAATCACATAAAATTGCATTCCATAACAAAAGGAAACTTTTTCTAAATTTATATTTTAAGATTTTTTCTGATCTTTACCCCAATTGTGAGTGAAGGTTCTTTTCGAAACTGAAAATGTTTTCTATATTTGAGAGAGAGAGAGAGAGCGAGAGAGAGAGAGAGAGAGAGAGAGAGAGAGAGAGAGAGAGAGAGATCAAAGGTGTAAATTTCAGAGACCTATATTTTCTTACAGTTTGATTCTCATAACACGATTTATTATCTGTTTCCACCAGTTCTCTTAATTGTTAAATACTTCATAAAATCCTATAATATCTCTCACTCAAAAACCCTTTTTTTTGCTACTCTGCTAAATCTTTCCATCTTTCTCAGGAATCTTTTTTGCGCATCATTAGCTTTGGAATTCTCAAGATGTTCTTATCCAATGAATAGGAAGAGCTTCTTTCGATGGCAGTTGTCTCTTAGCGGAGTTATAATGACGTATTTTTCTGGGTGTATCTGTTGCGTATTACCGGAGATTAGGTTTGGTGACAAAATACACAATAAAGAAATAAATTCATATATAAGTACACATACATGAGCATATGTAAGTTTTAAGTATAATATATATATATATATATATATATATATATATATATATATATATATATATATATATATATATATATATATATATATATCAGTGATCAGAAACAGCCTTTATTTTTGCATATATTCTAATAGAGTTATTGTTTACTGAATATTTCTAGTATAAATGTTTTACAATAAAACACTAGGATACAATTTACATATGAAAACTAAGACTTTTACCTTACGGATGCCTCCCCAAATGTAAAATATTCATCAATTGGGTTTTTCATTTTGAAATTATCAATCATGTCACAACGTTACTTTCAAGTAAAAACCCTGTCAATAAAACTTACAAGAATCGCAATGTTTGAATTTCTTGTGAACCTACTTCGAGGTGGCCCTTTTTAATATGCCAAAAAAGGAAGATTAAACGGCATAATTATGTAACTGAAATTGTGGCGTGAGGTCGCAAGAACAATCCCCACACCCAGAATCACTCTAACAGACAGTTGTCTCTGCAACACAAACTTTCCCCTTACTTTATCAAGTGGACTCTTGGACAGAGGGAAAATAAAAACAAAACATACCCTTAATACTATATTTCTTAAAAATAAAACGCTCAACATAAATAATCCACAATCAAATTATCAACACTTAAATATATAATAACCGTATACCATCCAAATAAATCCCCCCCAAAAAACCTAACAAACTTAAAATTAAACTTTACACCATCACCCAAATATGTACGCTTATATATTTATAAGGACTGACACTCGTCCAAATGAGCCAGAGTCTTAATTAATGGCGCACTGACACAGCCGTCCACACACTGCAGAACTGTCTTTATGGCTAGCAACACACTGTGGGGTAATTTTCCGCAACTACCTCTCTGATTGGGGTCCTGGATATCATCATCATCATCATCATCATCATGCGTAATCTTTATAAACAGGCTAGGTCATCAACAGTTGGGCAATTCAAAAGAGCAGTCTAAACAAAATCAATCCCAGGCCAGGTCATGAACAATAAATCCACTTTCTAAATTTAGTCTCTCCAAAGGAGGAATCACGGCTCAGAAAATCAATTAACACTTCCACGCTGGTAAAATCAATTAAATAAGGTAAATCCAGCATTCCCACACAACCGCCTCTAGTAGCAGTCAAATAAAAAAAGCATTCCCTCCGAAACATTTACCATTCTCCTTACCTAGCTAAAAGTAAACAAACAACCCCATTTATACCAACAATCTCTTTCACAACAAACAATCGATACACTAACTACCCCTCCACTCTCTCTCTCTCTCTCTCTCTCTCTCTCTCTCTCTCTCTCTCTCTCTCTCTCAGGATTTGGCAAACAAAAAATAAGTAAAAATAAAACCAAAATTAATACTCCACAAAATTACCTCATGCATGAAAAAGAGTGATGTGTTGAAATGAATTATGTTTGTTTACCTTAAAATAGGCCTCAAATTACTATTCAGATACTTATAACATAGTAGGGCGTCTAATGTTAACATTTATCACTACTGGTTGTGACGGGCCGAGAGAAGGTTGTGACTCAAAGAAAATAACTGAGTAAATTTATTATAGAACACTCTCCTTTATATACAAAAGCTCAAAGCAACAAGAAATTTCATGTTAAAAAAACAGACACTGTTACAGAGCAGAAAAGCAGACATGTTTATTCTGGTTCTTTTTAGTGCGAGGGAAGAGCGAAGATACAAGCATAATATGTACACAAAATGAACTATGTACGATCGTGTGACACACGGTTGGTACATGGTCCTTTCAGTAATCCACCATCTAGCACTTTCGTTTGTAAAGTTTTAATTATACTACAAAACAAACCATGGTTGAGCTTCAGGTATTATATAGTATAAATAATGGTTCACGTGCTATTTAAATTTATAGGAAAATACGTGTAGGAACAAATAGAAGTTTCTTTCCCTAACAAATGATTCGCATCCTCTATCGGCTCTTCATATTTCCATCATTTTCTTTGAATGGTTAGTTTTAGTAAATAAAAGTAAGAGATTAGTCATCAAGTTGATAAACTATGAGATACACAATGAAGAAAAAAAAAAGACTTTACTTATGAAACTGGCAGTTTCTTTCGCATCAGGATAAGCATTAAGAACATCGAAAGAATATCTTATGAAATGGTAAATAGCTGTTCATATTTATGCTATATATGCAAATAAAGTATTGAAATGAGAGGTCATATTGAGTTTTATTTTACTTCATTTGTTTTCAAAACCTTTTCGGAATTATTGGCTATTAAAAAAAAAAAAAAAAAAAGCTATACTAACAGTTCTGATGTCGATTGTGCTTCGTTTTCACTCAAGCATTTATCCACTTTATGTCGTAATATAAGAAATATAATAGTGCTACATCAATTAAAATCTATGTGAAAGTACTCTAAAGGTCATGCAACATCAAAAGGATGTTCCGTTTTTCTCTTAACGGTAAATATTCGTTATGATTTAATGCCTTCTTAAAATAGTTCTTTTAGGTAATAGATTTCTTAATAATCATATATCCTGATTTCCACTTGTAGGACTGAATGGATTTAATATAAAATAAGAGAATAATGTTCAGGGTTACACGAGCTAAGTAAGAATCGTTCACATTTTGAAAAGCGAGAATTAAACTAAATATTTTATTAATATGGTATTTATTGCGATTTACATACTAGATTTATGTTAAAAAATTTTTATATAAATAACCAATGAAAGTTTATATCCTAATTAAAACGCCCAATATTTCAATTATTTGGTTAGTAATTTCCAACTCCTTCGTACCAATCCAGCTTTGCCTGAAGTTCAGTCTGGAATTTCTTTCCAAACTTTCATATATCTCTCATAATATTTTCCAGTTAATCATTAATATTTTGAATATAAATGATCATTATCACACTTATCTTGCTACATAAGTATCATGAATTTTTATTGCATTATTATGGCTGAATGTATTTGTTTTGCATGAATAACAGATTTTTTTAGCATTCTGCATATAAATACAATTAGATGGCCATGGTAGGGGCTTTGTCGGAATGAAATACTGGACAAATCCGATTTTGAGGAACAAATGGGGAGTTATCATGTGATTTCCTTAGCCAATAGGATTCCAGAGACGTTCTGTTAGTATCCTCTCAGCCAACAAGAGGTCAGCAACACTCAGTACGGGTAAACTATCGATTAAAAGTTGTTTGGTCCTTAATTTGAGCAAAAGAGCCAAAGGTCAATTCATGAAATAATAAATAAAGTCCGTATTGAAAATATCTTCAAAAAAAGTAATTGTAAAGACTGATTAATGAGCATTTTATTTATCCATAATAGGATAGATGGAAAACTACTTAAATTCAGGCGTTAATCATAACGATCTTTTGTCCGGTAATTTAAATATTTATAGGCAATTGTATGAGAGGATATAATTTCTTATATATTAGTGTTTTCATGAAAATTTTCAAAGCTTTCCTAAGACAAATAAACGTAATTTGCACCTTTCTATCAGCAATATCATGCGCCGGATCATGGAAAAAAGAAAATATTGATATGAAAACAAAAGGGTGATTCCAATGGTTCTAACAAGGTTGTATTAAGTGCTGGAAGGATTTGCCCAATTTAATTCCATCCAGGTGCGTATTCATATATAAACTGTCACTACCAACTCCTTTCTGATTTCCACTGTACACCTTCATGAGGGGAATACATTGGTCGAAATGTAGTGATTTATTTATTTATTTTTTTTTTGAAGGAACATGTTAAAATGTTTGATTACAGTTATAAGTAAGACATATCAGCCATTATGGAATACCTTCCCTTTTCCCATATATTCAGTTGCAATGTTGATGTCAAGCATGTATTCAGACATTACAAACGACTAGTGCACGGAGGGACATTACAGGAGGAAAAACCAGATATAGTTTCTTGAAGAGTGTCAGCAGGAACAAGTTGTACCGAAAAATGTATGTCTTTTCAAGCTGAACGACAACATCGAACCCTTTCCTAATTCTTCCATGACACTTTTGGTATAGTTCTAGCAGAAGAGAATGAAATTAAAAGAAGGTGGGAAACTTATTTTGAAGGACTATTGAATAAGGAGAGCCCAAGAACAGTATTTGAAGATAGACTCCCAAACAAGGTAGTTACCATAGGAGTGACTAGAAGAGAAGTAGAATAAGCAGTAGAGAATATGAAAAATAGTAACGCTGCAGGACCGGATAATGTACCAGTAGAGGTATGGAAGAGTCTTGAAGAGGAAGGCATAGGTATCTTGTGAGACATGATGCAAATGATATTCAATCAGGAGAAGATGCCAGAGGAATGGAGAGGAAGCCTAATCATCCCCATCTATAAGGCGAAATGATACATCCAGGAATGTTGCAACTACAGAGGCATAAATTTGATAAGCCATACTATGATGATATGGGAGAAGATCATTGAGAAGAGACTCAGATATGAAACAACAATTGGTGAGGAACACTTTGGATTCAATGCCTGGAAGAGGGACTGTAGATGCTTTATTTGCTTTGAGGCAGATGACAGAAAAACATCGGGAGAAACAGAAAGGATTGCATATGGTCTTTATTGACCTGAAGAAGGCATACGATCGAGTACCACGTCAGGAGCTGTGGAGATGTATGAGAGGAAAGGGAGTCCCTGAGAAATACGTAAGAATCACCCAAGATATGTATGAGAGGGCAGAAAGTTTCCCAGTAAATGTGGGACTACATCAAGGGTCTGCATTGAGCCCTTACCTATTTGATCTGGTCATGGCTGTAGTAACACAAGGTATTAGAGATCAGTCTCCTTGGTGTATCCTTTTTGCTGATGATGTTATACTGTGTAGCCCTAGGCAAGAGGTAGTAGAAGAGAAACTGGAGGTGTGGAGAAGACAAATGGAAAATAGGGGATTGAAGATCGGCAGGAAAAAGACAGAGTATTTGATATTGAAAAATGGTGAGAATGGGGAAGTTAGTTTACAAGGAGAGAGATTGGAAGGAGTTGAACATTTCAAGTATTTAGGATCAACAGTTGCAGAGGATGGTGATCTGGACGCAGAAATAAACCACAGAATACAAGCAGGATGGAAGTATTAGAAAAAAAAAAAAGTGTGTGGAGTGCTGTGCGACAGGAAAATAGGGGTTAAGTTGAAAGTTAAAGTACACAGGACAGTTCTGAGACCGGCAATAATGCATGGAGCGGAGACGTGGGCATTGAAGAAGATAGATGAGAAGAAGCTGGATATGGTAGAGATGAGAATGTTGAGATGGATGTGTGGGGTGACAAGAATAGATAAGATACGGACTGAGGTAATTAAGGGTACCACAGGAGTTAGAGAACTATCAGATAAGATCCAAGAAAGTAGACTGAGGTGGTATGGTCATGTCATGATAGGAGATGAACAGTATATTGGGAGGAGAGTGATGGAAATGGAGGTACAGGTACCAAGCAGAAGGAAACTAAAGCGAAGGTGGATGGACTGTTTCAAGGATAATCTTCGATCAAAGGATCTAACTGGTGATGAAGTGTGGGACAGAGGTAGATGGAGAACGCTGGCCAGAAACATCGACCCCACATAAAAGTGGAAAAAGATGCAGACAAAGAAGAAGAAGAGGTGGGACATTAAGAACATATATCATTCAGTTGGTAGTTAAGTCTTGGGACAAACTGTTACAATGAGAAAGCCATGGATATCGAATGATACTTGGGATACTATAAAAAGGAGACAAAGACAGAAATTAAATTGTTGAAAGTTTTCGAAGAAGTAAGGATAATTAGAAGGTCGAGCATGCTAAGTATTCCATTATTGACAGCGAGGTCCAAAGAAAAGCCAGGAATCACTGGGGAGAGTATTTAGACAGTAAAGCAGATGAGGTCAACAAAGCTATGAATTCAGGAAGTGGCTATGGTGTGAAAATTGATCATAGAATTATTAATGAAATCTCAACTAGGCCAAAGAAGAAGAAGCATATACCCATCAAAAAGAGAGGTGGCTCTGTTATAGCACCAAAAGATGAAGAAAGACACCGTGGATGGAACACTTTGGTGAAGTTATGAATAGGACATATGAAGGGAATAATTTGATTGATATACCTGAAGCTGATGAAGACCTTAATGTGCCCATGAATGAATATAGTGTGTTTGAAGTCGAAGCTATCCTAAAAAACTAAAGAGATGGAAAGTCCTGGATATGTTAGGATAACTGCCAAGATGATACTTGCCGAAAATGAAGTGACTCCCAGACTACTTACAAGATTATGTGGCATGAAGAGACAAAACCTAATGAATGGGAGTGATGAGTGTTGATGAAAATAGCTAACAAGTGAGACCAGACTGATTGCAATAATTACAGGTATAACACTTACGTCAGTTGTTATGAAAATATATAGTATGCTTATTCCTAAGAGACTGGAGAGAAAGATTGATGAAAAGCTGAGAGATGAACAAGCAGGATCTAGAAAAGGTAGAAGTTACACTGACCAAATTTTCATTTTGAGACACATTGTACAGCAATGCGTAGAATGTAGAAATCCCCTTTTGATTGTATTTGTGGACTATGAAAAAGCCTTTGATAGTGTGCACCAGCCAATTTTGTGGAGAATCCTGCGTTTTTTTATGGAATTCCTCTTAAATATGTAAATTTCATTAAGTCTGTTCATGAGCATAGCAAGTGCAAAGTTAATGTTAATGGAATCTTATCAAGCGAATTTCCAGTGAACAGCGGAGTACTCCAAGGGAATGTGTTTACACCTATGTTGTTTATCCTCTTCATGGACTTTGTACTGTGTAGAACAGTCAGAGTTAGTGGAGAAGGATTGGACTGGTTTAGATATAGGAATTTAGCAGACCTATAGTATGCTGATATTTTTTTTCTTTCTTAGCAGAACACCACAGAATTTGCAATTCCTGCTTACCAGAAATCATGAGATATCACACGAGGTGGGGCTCACGATAAATAGAAGAAAGACACAGATAAGGAGAACGGAATATGCAATGGAAGAAGAAATATCATTGGAAGGAGAAAGAATTAATAAGGTAGAATCACTTAACTATTTAGGAACAATAATCTCAAACACAGGGTCTTTAGAGTTACAGTTTAGTGAAAGACTAAAAAAAGCAAATCAGGCAATTACTAAGTTAAGTAAAATTTGGAAATCAAATCACATAAAATTTCATATAAAAATCAGACTATATGTCTGTTTAGTGGGATCAGTGTTAGTTTATGGACATGAGTCATTGAAGGACACTGAAACAATCTCTAATAGATTTAGTAGATTTGAAAATAAAGCCCTCAGAAGGATATTGGGAGTTAAATGGTAGGACAGGATTATAAATAAAACTATAAGAGAGATCACTCAAGTACCATATATGGATGAGATCATGATGAAGGGTAGATGAAGATGGTTTGGGCATGCTCTTCGCACTCCCCCAAGATAGATTAGCTCACCAAACGTTTAACTGTGCTCCACAAGGCAATAGAAGAATTGGAAAACCCAGGCCTACGTGGCTTCGGACCATAAAAAGTGAAGTAAGTATTGAATTAAAACTTCAAGATAGAGACGACTGGCGAAATCTAAACGAGGCCGTTTACGTCAATAGGTGTAGGAGAAAATTATTATTATTATTATTATTATTATTATTATTATTACCAAATTATGTATTCCAGATGATAATAATAATAATAATAATAATAATAATAATAATAATAATAATAATAATAATAATGATAATAATAATAATAATAATAATAATAATAATGATAATAATAATAATATAGTGCTAAAATCCCACAGATTAAGAATATTATATCACTAAGACCAACATTTCCCTATAGAAGCTCTCTCTCTCTCTCTCTCTCTCTCTCTCTCTCTCTCTCTCTCTCTCTCTCTCTCTCTCTCTCTCTCTCTCTCTCTCGCTATGGATGTGGTTTTCACGAAGTGAGAGAAGCAAGCTTTTTGTTATAAATTGATTTTTTATAACAAGAATCTCATGTGACAAGAATGAAAAGGGATATTTTTTTTCTTTCTATGGCGATTTAAAAGATTTCCATCTCTTTAACAAATAAAATTTTTCAAACTCGTTTTCGTCCATGTTGGACAGGAAAGATGTGAAGATTTAGGAGCTTACTGGTAATGATTTGGCGAAGGGAATTTCAATAAAGCTTAGTTTTTATTTTATAAGATCTATTTTTAGTTTTGAGAAAAGTTATATTTTTATTTAGTAAAATATTCTCTTGTGTTATATTGAAAAGCAACCTTTTTACACTTCCATCTATTTATAATACCAGAATTGTCCTACACAACCCTTCTTTTATACAAAATTTTGCCGTTTCATCATTCTGAAATTTTTTAGTTTATTATACTACAACTCTGTTTTTATATTTCTGTAAATATCTTTTTTATTATACTTGAGTCCTTTTTTCTTATATTATACTTCTCCCTTTCATTACACAAATATTCTCTTTAATTATACTAAAATTTGGTCTTTTAATATATTAAGATTTATCCTTATGTTATCCAAGAACATTTACCATGGCATTGTAAAATTTTTTGTCCTTTTATCATGCTAACATCTACCCTTTCATTATGATGAATATGTCTCTTTTTCATACTAACATTTATTCTTTCAATATAATAAATCTGTCACTTTTAACATGCTACCTTGTAATGTATTAAAGAAGAATGATACGTAATATTGGTGATCATACCACAAAAGAGTTACGTATCAAATAACAAAGAGAAAAAGGGAATCACACTTAAGCAACACAAAGGAAAATAAACTAAATATTTTGATAAGAGAGAGAGAGAGAGAGAGAGAGAGAGAGAGAGAGAGAGAGAGAGAGAGAGAGAGAGAGAGACTGCTTTTCCATACATGTCGACCCGTATTTGACATTTTAATCCACCACCTCACAATATCTGAATTATGGTGTCCCTGATATGACAGGAGGATCTTCAACAACCCAACGGCAGAGCATCCTACTAATTCAACCAGACGTATCTACAAACAAGGTCGTGTTGCAGACTAGTTCCAATATACTTAGAGTTTGTTGATAGTTTTGTGATATTGTGAGAGGAAATCTTGAATATCTTTGTTGATGTTTTTAAGATTAATGTGTTGAATACACTTTTTACAGTTTTAAAATGACAGACATCTTAAAATTTTGAACTTGATATAAAGAACCAAAAGTGACTTTAACTCCAATAAATCATGACCAACATTCGATACTAAATGTCTTCAACCCAAAAGAAAAATTGTGTATGAAATATCTGTCATCAAAAGCTGAGACGGAGGAGAAGGAAAAATTAAACTTCGTGTTAATAATAACTTTGTCAATACTGATTTACTGATTCACTTTGTGTTATGACTCGTCCCTTCGATATCGCTTACTACGTGGAAGTTGTAGTGGCCTGTTAATAAAGTCCATACCTGCTGATCGCCCGACCGATGTTCGAGATCCTTCTCAGACTATTTAGTTCTTTGGTCGCTTCGACCTCACCATCCTTGTGAGCTAAGGATTGCGGGTTTGTGAGGGCCGACAGGTCTACATGCTGAGTCAGCACCAGCCATTGTGTAGCCCACCCTGATCTTAGCTAGGGTGGACAGATGACTTGTGAGCCTCTCATTTATATATATATATATATATATATACATATATATATATATATATATATATGTATATATATATATATATATATATATATATGCGTAAAAATCACAGGAAAACGTGATGCTCAGATGCAGTAGAACCACAGGGAAAATGAAAATACGAAATATACGATTAAGTCCTGACTAGTTTTGTGATACTTCTTCAGAGGACTCCTCTGAAGAAGTATCACGACACTACTCAGGATATATATATATATATATATATATATATTTATATATATATATATGTAAATATACATTCATATATATATATATATATATATATTTATATATATATATATATATATATATATACATTCATATATATCTATATATATATATATATATATATATATAAAACTATCAATCTCTTACCAGAAAGTTTTCTCCGACCTTGCCGGTCCACCAGTTAAGAGAATTAATACCTTTTAATTCTAATTACTCTCAATGAGCAAATATGGATGAAAAACAATGCAATATCGTGCTCAAATAGAAGTAATTTTTTTGTCATATTGGTATCGAACCTAACCCCTTCAAATGAAAGGACAGGTCGTTTCCAAACATTCCACCAGAGGCTCACAAGAAGTCGGAACCTAACCGTTAACTGCAATTCAGGATTTACCTTACGAGATGAGATAGAAATATATTTCTATTTAAGCACGATATTGTGTTGATTTTCATCAATATAGACTCATTAGGGGTAATTCGAATTAAAAGCTATCAATTGTGTCATCTGGTGGGCCTGGAAGTCAGAAAAAAGTCGCTGGTAAGAGACTGATGTCTCACCCGGTAAATCCTGATTTACCTTGCCAGGTAAAACTTGATAGAAATATATATATATAAATACTGTATATATATATATATATATATATATGTATGTATATATATATATATATATATATATACATATATATTTATATATACATACATACAGACACACACACACACACACACACATATATATATATATATATATATATAAATATATATATGTGTGTGTGTGTGTGTGTGTGTGTGTGTGGTGTGTGTGTTTGGGTGTGTGTGTGTTTAAAAAGTTTCAAAGCAAGCAATTCATTCCATAATAAAAGCAGTATAAAAAAAGATTAAGTTTAATTTATTTCCATTTTGGTTTTTGAAAAAGGTTAATATCTTTACATTATACTGACATTTGGTGTTCGCTTGAGGAGTATAGAACTGTACATCACACATTAAATACATCAATTATCTGTTGTTTTGATGTAGATTTTTCAATCAAGTTAAGCTTTAACTATTATATTCGACCTCACAGAAATGAACGAAGATAGCAAGGGAAGGATTATAGATAAGATGAAAAGATTACTGTTGCGATCCTCCCTGTTAATAAACGATCCTATTTCATGAAGACTCAGTCTTTAGATTGGTAAGTTAAAATAGTTAGTTTTATTTGCTTTACAAGGTTATTTTTAGGGTCTTACAGCGTAATACCTTAGGGTTCCTGATGAGAATTATGATAACAAGAATATTAATGAAGGCTTGTACTCTCTTCTTACAATTGCACCACAGATGAAAATTACCTTTTCGTGAAACTATTCTCACTTCAATTAAACATTAAAGATTTGGCCTTTTGGATTTCTAAAAATAGGACTATTGTTTTTTTCTATATATCTACTATTTAGAGTTTATCTCGATATGCAATTGATTTGACTAGAATAAAAACATTTTGAGTTAATCCTAGTGGAATACTACATAGCGGAATAACTTCTCTCTAAGCTTTCGAATAACTACTATATCCCTCTTATACAATTACATAAGTTCATTCTCCCAATTATAGTGTATCATGATTGATGTTAGATATGACTAATTAAAAGTAATTAATAAAAAACTTTTATCTCACAGCATTTCTAACTGATATGAGATCTGATATCAGATTTAGTGCATTTGGAAGTCATTTTTAATACAAATAAATGTGTTACATTACATCGAGAAGGATCTCCGTTAGCAAATATCATACTGACATGTGACCTGTTTATATAATTACACATATTTTTATTATCTCTAAATATTCTTCAATTAATGATAAACATATTATATTGAAGTAAGTAGAAACGCTATTGTTACATCGTGTTTTTGTAAATGTTTAACACTTTTCATTACTCCATTGCCTCGACACCCAAGATTTGTCTACCTAAATATGTACATTTTCATCAATTATTTTTTCTTTGGATTCATATTTTTTAATAGAATATAATCTCGAAAATATTCTGCATCTTTTGAGGGCCGATTTTTTTTCAGATCCTAAATGAACGAAATCTTAGGCCTTTGTTGGAAATTCTGTTTAATTAATGTTGTTCCTTTTGTTGTTGCTACAGTATTTGGTTAGCAAATCATATATTCCATAGTTTATTAATTTTCTTTCTGGGTAAACCTGTGTTACCCAGTGATAACTTATGCATTATTATTATTATAAATAATGGTAGTTTACGCTTGAAGGGAAACCCCGCATATTGTATATTTTCGTTTTGACGGTAAATCCTTTGAAGTGTGAACTACTAAACAACCCTTTCGGAACTATCTGCTGGTGGTCTTGTTTTTTCCAGTAATACGAATTCTAAAGGAAACATCGCCAGCAGAGAGAAGGAGAGTTGAAAGAAGGTTTTCGTACTGGACGGACGGCTGGATATCACAGGTGTTATTATATCCAGAGTTGGTCGAAGTCATATAATGGAGGAGTAACAGATACTCGCTTTTCTCCACCATCCTGCACAAGACAAGACCAGCCATAAGCGTCGTAACATCAGGACACTATCTTCGCCAAATTTCCGAGGAATTGAATTGATAAGGTACGTCATTACGAAAGATATGCTGACTTCTAAAGTGATTCCCTGTCAATTTGTTTATCGTGGATAAATATTCCCTTGCTCGATTCCCAATTAATAAACCCTGTGGATTTGGTATTTAAACTATTCATAATTTATCACTGCTGTAACTTTGCGTGTTACCATATGATAGTTTTTTGGATTAGAGGCAGTTTTTTCTTAATTAGCCAATGTTATGTTATGTTTACTTTACGCCGAAGTTTTCGGATCACTGGGCCTTTCGTGGTTAGGTGGTTGCCACGTTAAATTGGAGGCAGAATATGTAAGCTATATATTTTTTATTGCTCAGAATTCAATTTAACTGTAAAGTTAACTACTGAGTTTAGGGATTGAGTGAAATAGCAGAGCTTGCGCTTTTACCTCAAAAATATTTTTTCATTTTACTAAAGTTATTGAATTGAGTGATTTAGCAGAACTTGCCTTTACCTTTTGAAAATAGTATTTCGTTTATGTCCTCAGGGTTTCTTGAAAAGCGAGGATGGTAGGAGAAGGAAGACAGCATACCTGTAGTTACTTCTGACACAGGAAAATCCTTCTCTACGACAACAAGCCCACCAGCAACCAGTTCTAAATTTAACTTCACATGGAAGTTCAACCTTTCATTAAAGTGAACATTTTTCAATGGGCTTGTTTTATTCCTTCCATCGTATAATTTTCAAGATGGCGCCCAACGTGGTGCTCGAGTAAGAAATTGGTTGGTGGTTGGTCTCGTTGAATGTAGGATTGGCGGAGAGAATGACGAAAGTACGAGAATTTTCGAATTTATAAGTGTTAAAATTTTGTTTATAATTGAAGGTGTCCTTGAATTTTACCTAGTTTACATTTTGGTTTTGGTATTGTCATGAAACTGTCAATTCTAGGACATTCTTATGTTAGAGATTTGGAGCTTAGGGTTAATAGCTCAACAATTGTGATTGAACAGACATCTTTTGATGTTCAGTTTCTTGGTTTTCCTGGTGCCACATTTAATTATTATTTGAATAATCTAGCTCTCCTAGAAGATGTTTTCACGTATAACCACGATTATTTGTTGGTAATTTTAGGAGGTAATGATTTGAAGTCTCGTGTAGATTTGTCAGTGGTAAAGAATAATTGCAATGAATTTTACAAGATTCTGAGATCCAGGTTACCAAGATCTTGTATAATTGCATATCAAATTTAAATCCGATTTTATGAAAGGAGAAATCAGTTTGATAGCCCATGCGTGGAAGAATTCAAGTTAATGAGGCGTTATCTCAATAAATTTATTAATAGGTTGAGTTTCAAGAATTACTTGTTCAGTTAAACTCTGTTGGGTTAGATTTGCTCTATAGATTGGTTTGTGATTGTCTGAAATATTGTTTTAATAGCAATCAGCAAAGATGTCGGAATTATCGCTTTTGATGCATTCTCGGAAATACATCCGCAGTCAAGTGAATAAGAATGTCAATCGAATTGAAGATTGTAAATTGGGTTAAGAAGTTGAACGGCGATCACTTATCTCTAAATTTCATGGATTCGCTGAAGACCTGAAGGTTTATAATTCTCAAATAGCTAAGTTATTATAGGAAGAAGAGGAAGATGAATCAAAATTGAATATTGAGTTTGAAGCTTGTGAGAGCTACTTGGATAAAATAAACTTTTTTATAACTACCCTTGAGGCTACTAAAGATTCAGTTCCTCCCCATTCTGTACTTGAAGAAGCTAGAAGCCTTTTGAAAAGCCCTAAAGCTCCTTTACCAGCATTTAAGTGTAGAGGGAGAAAATATAGAAAAATTTCTTTCTGAATATGAAGAGGTTATTAAAACCTTCAAGTGCACTCAGAGAGACAAATTACTGCTGCTGAAGCAACAAGTGTCAGGTCGTGCATCCATACTACTCAATTCACTTGAAACAGACAAACAGACATATGAAGATGCAAAATTAATTTTAAGGTCTGCTTTAGCATCCCCTGGGTTTCAGAAGTTTACGTTTATAAAATAGTTGACAGATATGAAAATGCCTTACCAAACAGATCCATTTGCGTACGTTGGTCAGATGAAAAATTTCATGGAATCTGTTAAGTTGTTGAAAATGGAAGTGGACGATTTTTTTAACTACTTCTTTTGGAATAGCATGAACAGCACCTTCCAATCTCCGCTAGTAAATATTACCAATAAGACGAGGCCCTCCCTTTCAGAAATTAATGATAACATTTTTGAAGCATGTGAACGATATGCCATAGCATCTCAGAAAATTGATACAAAAGTTAAAAAGTTACCCAAAACTTCAGAGACTGTTAATCTAGCCTCTAATGTGAATGTTGGAAGGCAGCCTACTAAGGCGAAATGCTCTTTATGTGCTTATGACAGAGCAATTGATGATCACCAATTTTTCAAGTGCCCGGTTTATAATAGTAATAAGGCAAAGGTGGATAAGCTGAAAGATATAGGAGGTTGCCTTAAGTGTGCCTGTTCCTCTCATTCTGCGGGTTTGTGCAAATTTAGACTTCATAAGAAATGCAGAGGTTGTAATGGCTGGCATTTCACCTTTCTCTGCATTAAAAAAGATTCCCCTTCAAGAATAATTGAGGACACTTACAGCAAGCTGAGGAAGGTGAGAGAGAACCTGTTTAGAATTTATCATTCTGAATTTTTGATGACATTGATAAATCAAGCAGTTGATAAGACTGACAGATACAAGCCTGTTACCCATAAAATCATTGAAGCTGGAGACATTGTTTTGCTGAAGGATCCTCATACTAAGGCCTTAAATTATCCACTTGGGATTGTTAAGGACGTGGTAAAGAATGACCTTGGAGAGGTGACCAATGCTCAGATTTTGAAAGGGAAGTCTGGTGAAGTGGTGAAGTTGTGAAAAGACATGAAACCAGCCTTATACCCTTGCTCAGGGATAAAGGTTGTACTAGTAGCATTGCTCCCTCTGTGAGATCCAAGAAAACTATAGCAGTGGACTCTAATTATAGGTATCCAAAGAGAGCAGCTGCCGCTGCTTCAGGATTAAGGACTAAGGAGATGCTCCTAGAATAAATTAAGAACTTCCTCAGATTTTCAAAGCCTAGAAAATCCGAGCTCCTTCCCTGGAGTGTTGGAAATTCTGTTTAATTAATGTTGTTCCTTTAGTTGTTGCTACAGTATTTGGTTAGCAAATCATATATTCCATAGTTTATTGAATTTCTTTCTGGGTAAACCTGTGTTACCCAGTGATAACTTATGCATTATTATTATTATAAATAATGGTAGTTTACGCTTGAAGGGAAACCCAGCATATTGTATATTTTCGTTTCGACGGTAAATCCCTTGTATTGTGAACTACTAAACAACCCTTTCGGAACTATCTGCTGGTGGTCTTGTTTTTTCCAGTAATACGAATTCTAAAGGAAACATCGCCAGCAGAGAGAAGGAGAGTTGAAAGAAGGTTTTCGTACTGGACGGACGGCTGGATATCACAGGTGTTATTATATCCAGAGTTGGTCGAAGTCATATAATGGAGGAGTAACAGATACTCGCTTTTCTCCACCATCCTGCACAAGACAAGACCAGCCATAAGCGTCGTAACATCAGGACACTATTTTCGCCAAATTTCCGAGGAATTGAATTGATAAGGTACGTCATTACGAAAGATATGCTGACTTCTAAAGTGATTCCCTGTCAATTTGTTTATCGTGGATAAATATTCCCTTGCTCGATTCCCAATTAATAAACCCTGTGGATTTGGTATTTAAACTATTCATAATTTATCACTGCTGTAACTTTGCGTGTTACCATATGAAAGTTTTTTGGATTAGAGGCAGTTTTTACTTAATTAGCCAATGTTATGTTTACTTTACGCCGAAGTTTTCGGATCATTGGGCCTTTCGTGGTTAGGTGGTTGCCACGTTAAATTGGAGGCAGAATATGTAGGCTATATATTTTTTATTGCTCAGAATTCAATTTAATTGTAAAGTTAACTACTGAGTTTAGGGACTTGAGTGAAATAGCAGAGCTTGCGCTTTTACCTCAAAAATATTTTTTCATTTTACTAAAGTTATTGAATTGAGTGATTTAGCAGAACTTGCCTTTACCTTTTGAAAATAGTATTTCGTTTATGTCCTCAGGGTTTCTTGAAAAGCGAGGATGGTAGGAGAAGGAAGACAGCATACCTGTATTAGTGTGCTACTTTTATAAGCACACATTGAGTATGTGTTGTTTAAGATGTTAAGTCTTGATAATGAAGTTCATCTTAGTAACTTTTAAAAGTATTTATTCTCTAAAAACAACAGAGTTAAACATCTCCATCACAGGAGTGGAGCTGGTTTGGTCGGATGACCAATTCAGGTGAAGTATAGATAGGAACTGCTTAAATTATCGATATCACAGATATCGTATGCTTCGTTGTCATAGCATTTAAACACAATATGGAAACTTTTACATTCTCTCTCGGAAGACACCTGCATCCGGTGACGACACAATCTTTCACACACCATGCATTGATGTTGACGTTTAAAAATTTTACATTGACGAGGCTGCAAAGTACATCCTGTTTATGATTTTATATGACTACAGCAAATCTCACGCTAGCATATTCAACCACAATGACATATTACGTCATGTGTTTTAAACATGTAATAACAAACAATTTCATTTATTACATTAGCTGGGCCAGCTATCTCAATTTTTCCAAAAAAAATTTAACAACAAGCCAAAACCTGTTTACTAGGTGTGACTGGACATATGTATTATTCTTTGTTTAACTTTAGCCATAAGCAAATGAGGACGAATGTCCAAATAAGTACATCAAAAAATAATAACAATAATGCATATGAAAAGATATTACCAAAGCAAAGAAAATAAATGCATGATAAATACAGATCATATATATGGTACATTGCTAGCAAATGATTATATGGTACCAAAAAAAATACTGATATACATATGATTCGGTAACTTGTTAAAGAATAATTGTTACCTTTGTCAGAACAATAGATTAACACAATACGGTAACTAATAAAAATATTTGTTACCTTGGTAAAGATTCAATTTTAGTGCACAAACACGAATTCCTGGTACGTACACGTACCACGGTTTCGTACATATATATATATATATATATATATATATAGGGCTTATATATTTTATTAGATGCCCATAGATTCTGTTATTATTCTTTTTTTTTTCTTTTTTTTTAACATTCCGGGTTATATATTTTATTAGATGCCGAGAGAAAAAATTATTTATATTTTTTTAAATGTTTTTTTTTTTAAATGTATTTTTAACAATGCAATGTAGATAATTTCTTCAATTACATATTACTTCGTACTAACAGCTTTTCGTACAAACACACTTTCCAAAACATTTTACTCCTTTAGCCAATGAGGTGGCCACTTCAAACGGCTTTAAACTGAATTGAATAAGGAGTTTTGTCTGGACATGGCGAAACGTTCTGTTTTAGCTTCCTGCTGTACCGTAAACGCCAAACAAGGATGTTCACGGAGATAAATATCATCACCGTAATGCCTAATCCTGCTAGTAGTATGGGGTGAAAAATTTCCTTATAAGTCGGTGACAGGTGGTCCATCTCGGTCAATTTCATCAACCGCTTGGCAACCTGTTGATTGTACGGGAGAGGTAGTGCTGGCATTGTAGATGTCCACGTGAAGTTCGCGAAGTAGGCTTGTTCTCTGATGAGTGTCCTTAGTCCGGTCACCATGGAATTAGGGGAAGTCCCGATACAACCATCTGCTGCAACAAAGATGTGGGCGAATGACGTGGATCCGTCACGGCATGATACATTGAAGCCGTCCTTGTCGTATCGTATCCACGAGCTATTGTTCAGTCTGCAATTGAACTCATTATTGTCAAAGTGATAAAGCTTATCCAGACAATTTTCACTTGTATGAGAGAGAGCACCGTCTAGCACTATACCTAACTTGCATGACTCCTTTAAGTTTTTAAATGAGTCAGCTGTACATATTTTTCTATCCATTGCGTCTGAACAGTGAGTTAATTGATTTAAGTCTTTAATGACCGTATATGTTTCCTTGTCTGGGGAAATCAATACGTGTCCTGTCAAACTGGATATTACTGGATTTGAGTGATTCGTCATGAAAGTCGGAAATGGTGATATCCTGTAAGATTGCTAGGCATCAGAAGAATCAAAGGGAATTGTAATCCTAATCTTGTTATTATCAATGCTTACTGTAATTAGGCTGTAATAAAATTCTAACCTACCTTCGCGTAACAAAGGAACATAGCCTAGTTTATCCCTTCCGTTCTCCAGAATTAACTTTAAGTAATTTATAGGCAACAAATGGGGCGACAGTACACCTTTAGTTGCTAACGTGATAGCTTCTACATAATCCTTGGATTTCTCAATGAAATGTGCAATTCTGTTATGTATGTGATCTATCTTTGAATCATAATACGTTAATGTTGCCAACAAATCCTGTACTTCCATAATCTGAATGATATTATTTGAATGTTCTTTCACTAAATCCATAATTTGATTGATCGAAGCTAACTGATTCCTTAGTTCTGACATAATCAATTGATCTTCATGAGTCAAGAACTCAATTTTCTTATTTTGATTACTAATCTTAAGACGATTGGAAATTCCTAAACCTAAACTTGCAATAGACCCAAAGATGTTTAATGCAGCATAAATAAACGGATTTTGTCTTTCTTCATGTTCGTGTCCTACAGTCCACATCAAAAGGTCATAAGCCAAAGATCCTGTCTCGTAAGTCTATTTTTCAAGTCATCAGATAGCATCTCTGCAACTTTTAATGTCGATCCAAGCAAACTCTCTGTAGTCAAATGAAAATGTCTTCTATGCAACTCATCCAATGAGACAGAAAACCTTGAAATGGCGGTTCTTAAGCTAGTGACATCATTCTCTGGAAGAAAAATTGCTTGCATATTCACTTCTACAACTACGTTGCTCGATGTAATAAAAACGTCGTCTTGTCTTTCAACTATAGTGCCATATCTAAAATCTATACTTTTAGTTTTAGAGCTCATCCCACACAAGAAAAATGTCAGAGCGAACAATATCACTCCCAACAACAAAAAATTCATCTTGGAAACCTGTAACGAGAAAAATATATGTAAATACTCCTGTATTAAGAAGAAAACTTTTAATCACACAAATAAAAATTTTTCCCTCACTTCTTTCCCTCTCTTTTTTTTTTTTTTTTTTAATTTCTTATGTGAGCCAATGGTACTATTCTCTCATCCGTGGGTTGGGATACGTTTTGAACTCTAAACGTATTGGCCATTAATGTTTCCAAAATGTTAAATGGGCCTTCAAACTTAGGTGTTAGTTTATAATTGAGTCCTTTACGCACATTGATTTGTATATACACGTTATCACCCACGGTATATGTTTTATATTAGTTGGCTTCGCTATTTCATCATGATTCCTTTTCATTATGATTTGTGAATCTTCTAAATTCTTTCGAAGGATATCATATCGACTTATACTTGCATTTATACATGCTTTTAAAGGATTTGATAGATTAGTTGTAGGCGTTAATACATGGAAAGGCGTTCTAACTGGGGTACCATACAATGCTTCATGCGGTGACATTTTAATTGATATATGATATGAATGATTCAGAGTACTCAGTGCCGCCGGTATTGCAATATCCCAGTTGGGGTCTGATCCACCTAGTGTTACTTTTAATATATTTAAAATTTTTCTATTTGTTCTTTCCACTAGCCCATTCGACTCTGGGTGATATATCATGGTATTTATTTTCTTTATGCTAAGGAATTCACACAATGAGGTAACAAAGTGATTATTAAATTCACCATCCGAGTCTGAGATTATCATGTGTGGAATTTCATGTTTACAAATGTAACACTCGTAAAACTTCCCAGCGCATTCAATCGCAGTTTAGTTTTAAGCGCTATTAGTTCTGTATATCGAGTTAAAGCATCTACAATTACAAAGAGGTGCTTATTTCCTCTGTCTGACTCGTAAAATCCTGTTAACAAATCTGAATGTATTCTTTCAAAGGGTTGATTGGGCACGGGATAAGCCCCTAGGCTGACAGGTGTTTTCGTATGCCCTTTGTTTTCCTGACACGTGCGACAATTAGCTATGTGTCTTTTTATATCTGTAAGCATCGTATGCCAATAAAACAATGATTTGGCTTTCTGTGACATCAATGAGAACCCCGGGTGTCCATGTAATGGATTTGAATACAACCAATTCAGGACAGTGGAAATAATTGAGATTGGTACTACTACCTGGTCGTTAGTTACATGTGGTGTATTGCGAGTTTTCCTTGTCACAGTCCTACACAGAATATTATCTTTGATTATATAATTCTGCTGCTTATACTTTATATATCCCTTTTCCTTATGATTGCCTTTCAAAACATTTATAATTGTTTCTATTTTCTGATCTTTTCTTTGCTCAGTCTGTAATAATTCAGCGCTCCAGCCTAAATCTTCTTGTTCAGATATCGTTTTAACAATAGGCATGGATGTTGATATATCTATTAATTCAGCTAAAGGCTCCGTACAAGATGATATGGGGTTGCGTGATAATGCATCCGCAATGTTATTTGCTTTCCCAGGTAAATACCCGATTCTTGCGCCAAAATCTTGAATGATCAAATGCCACCGAGTTCGTTTAGGGCTGTGGTTGAAGCCTTTAATGAAGTCGGTTAGTGGTTTATGGTCAGTAAGAACCTTAACGGGATAACCATAAATTATGAACTTAAAATGCACTAGTGAATTAACAATAGCTAGCCCTTCCTTGTCTATTACTGCATACTTACTTTCGGAAGTTCTCAATTTTCGAGAATAGAAAGCTATCGGGAAAAATTGTTTATCATATTGCTGAAGCAATACCCCTCCTACTCCTAAGTCTGAGGCATCTGTTGCAATGAAGAATTCCTTACCGAAGTCAGGAGTTAAGATAGGAGAACTACACAGTTCATCTTTCAAGGTATTAAACGCCTGTTGATGTTGCTCAGACCATATGAAATCTACGCCCTTCTTCGTTAGATCCGTTAAAGGAGCGGCTATTATTGAATAGTTGCGTATAAAACGCCTGTAATATCCACTACAACCCAGAAATTGCTGTATTCCCTTGACATTAGTAGGTATGGGAAAATTGCGTATAGCCGACACCTTATCATGGACTACTTTAAGACCTTGGCTTGACACCATGAAACCCAAATATATTAATTCTGTTTTGAAAAATCCACACTTACTAATCTTTACCCTTAAGTTATGTTGTCTTAATCTCTGTAGTACTAGTTCTAACTTACGTAGATGTTCTTCTAAGGTGTTGGAAAAGATTACAAGATCATCCATATAGGCATGCAATATATCCCCTAACAAGTCTCCAAACACTATGTTAATCATTCTTGTAAATGTTATAAGAGCACAACGTAAACCAAAAGGCATCCGTAAAAATTCATAATGTCCCCTGGCTGTGCTGAAGGCTGTGTATGGGATACTATCTTCTTCTAATGATATCTGGTAAAAGCCTTTAAGTAAGTCCAAACTGGTAAAATATTTATTTTGACCTAACAAAGACAAAATATCGTCAGTACTTGGCACTGGGAATTGATCAGGGATCGTCTCCTCGTTTAGACGACGGAAGTCGACGCAGATACGCCATGTTCGATCTTTTTTCGGTACAACTATTAAAGGAAAATTATAAGGGCTGTTTGATTTCCTAATGACTCCTTCTAGCATTTTACCTACTTCATCATTTATTTCATTCTGGAATTTCATAGGGAGTCTGTACGAGGGTACATAGATAATTTTTTGCTTGTCCTTTAACCTTATTTGATGCTCGATCACATCGGTTTTTCCTAAGGATCCATCCGTAGTGGAAAAAACATCATGATATTTAGTTAAAAGTCCAAAAATTTTCTGCTGAATTTCTTCGTCTTGAATGTCTTTATTGATTTTATTTTTAATAGATCGCAAAAGGGATTCATCCGCAACTGATTGAGAATGATTGATTTCAGCAACGGTAAGAATACGATGTTTATAAACTTCTACATCCAAGATATGTTGATTTTTGTGAATTACTAAAGTGTTATTTAAATGATTACAGACTTCAATATTACATTGTTGATGTGAGCCTACTGTATAAATAGCTTGTGTGACAGACAATCCGTTAGTTTTCAAAGTGTCGGAAAGGCTTAATATTTCATATCCCGGTAATGTTTTCTTTATTTGCACTATTAAATTCGAAGGTATGTTTGGTTCGATAGATTTTGTGCAAGATTATATTGCGGGTGAACAAGAATTCTGCTGGGTCGTGTATATTATTTCTTTATTAGTGAGAAAAGTTATTGGTTCTTCAACGTACGTTTCGGTTACATTTGTCGTCTCCTTTTTATCCAAAACTGATTTTAAGGTATTAGAGGACTTATAGAATTTCACTTTGATATACACGCCGTGCTTGGCAGGGGCTAAGATAATGTTTTGATTTCCTATAGAGGGGTATCCTATAATTACAGCTGGATACATATCAATGTTTTGTACAACAACAAATGTATCGGCAAACGTGCTTTTACCGACTTTGAATTGAACATGAGTTATGCCTATGACATTTAATTCCTTATTTCCTATACCCGAGAGTCTAACACCGGATTTTTCAATTGGAAAGTTCGAAAACAACAAATGATGTGTTTTCAAATCCATGATATTACGTAGACTACCAGAGTAAAAAAATAACGTAAAGGATTTGTGTTCTAAATTTACAGCATATAAGGTTGGTCGTAACTCATTTTGGCTTATCAACGTATGAATTCGTTGCAAATCTACGAGAGCATGCACTGTTTTACATAATTTGGCCGTGTGTTTCATAGGAAAATCTATTGCCTCACAATTATCTGATAAAACATTAAATTGATTATTCAATACTATTGATGTTGACATGAATGACCTTGACCCAACATCACTCTCTTCCCCTCTGGAGTTAACTATGTGGTATTTGCTTTGCTCTGCATATCCAGAAAATTAGTCTGACCTTGCGAGGTCTGGTTTGACGACCCAGGCTCAGCGATATTCGAAGAAGTGTTTGTTTGCTTTGGACTATGAACTGCATTGACATTTGGTTGTTTCTTCTTATTGTTAAAATGAGGATTTTTTTTTTATGTCCATATGGAACTGACTGTGGAATTGACTGTTTATTTCTGGGATTCTGTTGTGTCTTACGCGAGTAACACTGATTGTATGAATGTGTCGAACTATTATGAATTGAGCAGAATTTCGTTCTGCAGTCCGCGCTTAAGTGACCTTGACGTTTGCAATTATAAAACGTCATTCCCGCTACTTGACTATTAATAACTACGTTGACTGTTTGTGGCTTTGTTTCATTCTTTGCAAAAACTTGAGTTAACATGGGTTCGAGATCTGGACACTTAGACATGTGTTTTTTTATGTGTTTATATACATCCAATTCCGTACTTGCAGGCGTTAACTTTTTATCAAAACACCGCACTAAAGCTTCAGGCAACATAAGTCTCATGCAAGTTAAATACATTAATCGTAACAAATTTTCACGGAGATGTTATCTCTAGTAACCCAAGTGGAATTACCTAAAATATCCTGATATTCATTAAGCCTATCAGCTATGAGAGCTGCTCTCTCAATAAAATTAAGCCGATTCATAGTGGCTTGATTAAGTGTATTTCTTAACGTTAATACTACATCCAAGGCTTCTTTACCCCCATAGACCGTTCGTAACCTAACTTTGAAATCATCCCAGGTAACTGCTTCTTGAAATGAAACTCCTCTTAAATACGCACTCGCATCCCCCTTAGAAATATCTATAAAACTTTTAGCTTCTTGTAATTGTACAAAAGGGTATACGATTTGTTTGGCATTTAAATGGGCATCGACGGATGAAATCCATGACTCCACATTTTGAGGCAAGAACCCATTAACCCGACCCTGAAAAGGAAGGATTGCAGACCTGGCATTTACAAGCATCACAATCTGGAGAGGATTAATCTGTCCTACGCCACTAGGTCCTGGGGTGGGGCTCACAGGGGGCGTCATGACTGCTGTATTTCTTTTCCTATCTCTTCGACCCCTTGCAATTCTATCAAAATATCTATATGAATACAGACGTCCACTGCGTAAACGCATAAGTACCCACTGACGAAGATTATAATAAAATTCCCCAAAACAATGCTACTAATCCTAAGACATTTCCCGAGAATTTCTGAAAGAAAACGGAACACAAAGATATTTCCCGTAAATTTCTGAAAGAAAAAGGAATTAGCACAAAGAGAGAAAAAATTCTAGATGAGAATTTGGAGTTGAACACAGTTTCCTTTAATAAAGGAAAATAAAAGATTAGCAAACCACTCACCCCAGTAATAATCGACTAACGACTCGTGATAACTACACTTCACTGCCCAAACTGAAATGAATTTGAAAATTGTACTAAGCTTATATATGGTTCTGTGTGATGTCGTCACATCTTCTCTCTCTCTTGATGTTTGTTAGCGATGTTTCGTCCGAGTTTCCGTTGAATGTAGTGCTTCCTGGATATGTTTTGTAAGCGTTGAACGTCAGTCCTTGGGTTTCCTAGGATGTTGATTGAAGATCCAGTTCATCAGTTTGTATGTATAACATTCATCAAATGTTTTAGACTTCGATGGACTATGTTACTTAGTCGAAATTGTAGATTCATTAACATTGATTTCTTGAAGATCTTTCTCTGGTTTTTACAGCTTTATTTTTTATTTCTTGAAGATCTTCCTCTAATTCTTAGAGTATTATTATTAATTTCTTGAATATCTTTCTCTGATTCTTAGAGTTTAAGCGCTGCCACCATTTATTATTGTGCTACTGTTATTAACACGCATTGAGTATGTGTTGTTTGAGATGTTGAGTCTTGAAATAAAGTTCATCATGGTAACTTTAAAAATGGTTTATTCTCTAAAAACAACAGTGTTAAACATCTCCATCACAGGAGTGTAGCTGGTTTGGTCGGATGACCAATTCAGGTGAAGTATAGATATGAACTGCCTAAATTATCGATATCACAGATATCGTATGTTTAGTTGTCTCAGCATTTAAACACAATATGTAAACTTTACATTCGTCTCTCGGAAGACACCTGCATCCGGTGACGACACAATCTTTCACACGGAATGCATTTGTGTTGATGTTTCAGAAAAATGTTACATTGCCGAGGGATGCAAAATACATCCTGTTTAGGATTTTATCTGACTACAGCAAATCTCACGCTAGCATCTTCATCCACAATGACATATTACGTCATGTGTTTTAAACATGTAATAATTAACTATTTCATTTATTACATATATATATATATATATATATATATATATATATATATATATATATATATATATATATATATATATATATATATATATATATATATGTATATATATGTATATATATATATATATATATATATATATATATATATATATATATATATATATATATATATATATATATATATATATATATATATATATATATATATATATATATATATATATATATATATATATATATATATATATATATATATATATATATATATATATTATATATATATATATATATATATATATATATATATATATATATATATATATATATATATATATATATATATATATATATATATATATATATATATATATATATATATATATATATATATATATATATATATATATATCATCATCTTCAACCGTTTCGAGTCTACTGCAGAACTAGGCCCTCAGACATTGCCTTCCACTTGCGTCTGTTGAGATTTATCTTAAAACATGTTATAATAGCATGGCTAACTAGAGGAGCACTCAGTAGAAAGCTTGCCTTCGTAATGCCAAGCAGTCCTTTTTTGCTCTCAACTCCGCTGCGTACTTGTACTCCATTGTACTTTTATTCAAAATCTAATGGAATTGTCCTTTGTCCAAATATCCACCAAGTTTCGTTGAAATCGGTTCTGTATGTTTTGCGAAATGTTGCTCACAAACAAAGTAACTAACAAAATATTTTCAATTTACTTAACATTATGAATATTTTCTGCGTACTGCTCCGTACCTGTACTTTACCCAAAATGTTACATAATAATCCTTGGGTCATACCCCACATGACTACCAAGTCTGGTCAAAACAGGTACAGTAACATTTGTTTAAAGTTACTCACTAACAAATAAATGAACAACGACAAGTGTGAATACATACCCTTGGCAAAATCTCAAAGGCTATTAGTGGCTTTATTGACCCAGTCTGATGATTATCACTTATTTGAGAAGTGAAAGACTAGGCAGGATATTGAATTAGTTGATAGAGCAGATATATTAACTCAAATAAAAAGGAATGTTGAACTTCACTATATAAAAATCAAGCCAACTCTTATAATGAATGGAAATAAACTGTTTAGATCTATGATGGCGACAAAAATTTATGACATTTTTATATCAGTTAGTCCAGTATACTGGAGGACACTAAGTTCATAAATAGATTAAAGCAAATCAATGAGATAATGTAGACTAACACACTCGAAGCTGCCATCCGAAGAGAGATGAAAAGAGTATTACAACTGTGGATAAGTATATAGTTTTCACCAATCTTATAAAGACAATAAATTGCAATTTTAGATAGGTTTAATGTCAGTGATACGGGTAAAGGTACTGATATTGACCTGAGTATTAGATCTCCCAAATGTGAGGAATGGTCAAATTCACGACAATCCAGGGAGTTTCAGTGGCCACAGCAGTGTCATGAGTGCTTATGTACTTAAACCGTGGCCACAACATTTCATATTGTGGCATTCGATGTTTAAGTATGTCATTTCCTGTGCATATATATTACGACATCAATTAGGTAATCAGACCAAAGGAAGGGCATACCATCATTGGATTTTTCATATTCCGTGATATCACAGCTGATTTGCAAACCTAATGTTATTATTGTTATTATTATTATTCTTATTATTATTATTATTATTATTATTATTATTATTATTATTATTATTATTATTGTTGTTGTTGTTGCTGTTATTACTACCATTACTTTTTTCTTCATGATTATTATTATTATTATTATTATTATTATTATTATTATTATTATTATTATTATTATTATTATTATTATTATTATTACCTCCGCCAAGAAGATATTGCAATCGAGTTGGTTTATGTATTTGAATATCTGTAGACGTTTGCCTGTAGACTGGATTACGTAAAATCTGCTACACAGATTTTCATGAAATTTCCACCAAAGATAAAGTTTAGGTCATGGACGACCCCTTTCAATTTTGGATCTGATCCGGATACGGACTCCAGATCCCGATTTGCATTTTTCGTGTGTCTGTAGACATAATTACTTTAAATCTACCTGGCATATTTTGACGAAATTTTCAATATAGATAGGTCTTAAGTCATGGACAACTTAATTAAATTTTGGAAATGATCCTGATCCGGTTCCAGATTCTAGTTTATTTATTCCTTTATTAATTTATCATTGTGACTTTGGATAGGATTACGTCACTGTTACCAGACTGTTTTGACGAAATTTTCACCACAGATAGATCCTAGGTCATAGGCAACCCATTTAAATTTTGGAGATGATACAGATCCGGTTCTGGATTCTAGTTTATATATTTATAAGTTTATTTGTCTTTTTGTCTGTGGACAGGATGGTGTCAAAACTACTCGACAGATTGGGACGAAATTTTCACCACAGATAGATCCTAGGTCGTGGACTACTCCTTTAATGTTTGGAGATGATCCTGATGTGGATTCTAGATCCGAAATTGCCCTTTTCACCATTTTAAAGGCTACGTCATAACTACTCAATGGATTTTGAGGAAATTTCACTGCCGATAGATCTTAGGCCAAGAACGACCCTATCTAATTTTGGTGATGTTACAGATCCGGATCCAGATTGTAGTTTATTTATTCATTTAATTATTTATCTCTGTGTCTGTTGACAGGATTACGTCAAAAGTACTCAACGGATTTTGACAAAAATTTCACCGCATGTAGGCTAGATCTTAGGTCATGAATGAGTTCATTAACCTTTGGGGTAGGTCAGAAATCTCTTATTGCTCTTGTTATCATCATCATTATCATCATCATCATCATCATCATTATCATTATCATTATCATTATCTAAGCTACAATCATATTTGAAAAAATAACATAAAACCGGTACTATTAGCACAAGGGCTCCAACGGGGAAAAGCGGAAAGGAAATAAGGAAACAGATAGAATAGCATGCCTGAGTTTACCCTCAAGTGAAAGGCCATAGTACAGAGGCTATGGCACTACCCAGGACTAGGTATAATGGTTTAATTTTGGAGTGCAATTTTTGTAGTGTTGTTCTCCTAGAACAGCTATTTACCATAGGTAAAGCGTCTCTTCTACACTTACAAACTAGAAAGTAGCCAGCGAACAATTAGTGCTGTAGTTACACAGTTAACTATATTGGGCTATTTTTCTAGTACAGATGTAATTCTCCAACTTAATTAACTATTGGTTTGGGCATTAAGTCTTGATTGTTATTAAATAAATAAAAAATTAAAAGTTTTCTCAGTTTTGTAACAGCTCTCGCAAACGCAAATATGTGCAGTTGGTCACAGGAGCTCCCAGCACACCTCGCTCAAAGAAGTGCACCCTTTTACACCCTTACTTCATTACAAGTAACCAAGCACATAACGTAGGAATGGATGAAAAGGTGGTGAGCCAGGATAAACACAAGTACTCACCGCTCAGTAAGAGTGTAGTTCGGTGCACTTCCATAAAGCAATGTGTCCAGGAGTTCCTGTGTGGAACTATATCCGTGATTGTCTACTGGTGCGTTGATAAACAAATATTAATAAAAACCACGAACGCATTATAGAAAAAATATATAACAACAAATAAGATATGCATCAAATTTTCTCTGAAATCTACATCCTACGCTGGAAAAAAAAAAAAAAAAACCCCAATGCTGAAAAATCTCATCTAATCATTATGTATATCAAACAAAATCGTGTGTGAAATCCTGTAATGCATCACACGGCAGAGTGACTTAACGGTTTATAATATGGATGAGAAGTGAGATTTATATCCTCCGAATGTCTTCCCCGAAAGACAGATGTGAAAGGGAAGTATATAATCTATTTCCTCCATTGAAGAAGAAATGCTCTTTTCTCAAGGGAAGTCGGCGCACTTAAGACGGCGTTCAAACGATTCAAATCTTCCGATAGAAATATGAAGATATAAAAGAAAATTTCAAATCTTCGCGTAAAAATATGAAGATATAAATAATTTCCTCTTAATTTTAGGATAGAAATAGAATAAGTAGATATGATAGAAACTTTTATATCTTTGAATAGAAATGAATAGTATTTTCAGATATCTGGATAGAAATAAATGGACCTTTTGGAACTTTTATATCTTTGAATAGAAATGAATGGTATTTTCAAATATCTGGATAGAAATAAATGGACCTTTTAAATCTTCGAATAGAAATAGGAAAAAATAAGTAGAATTCAAAATAT
>NC_090753.1:23725662-23743162 GCF_036898095.1 Palaemon carinicauda | reverse complement strand
GATTCGACCAAAACCTCTCAACTCCCCCTTTGCATTACCGTTGAATTCGTATCCATTGTTTCCTTCAAAACAGTAAAAGGAGGTTGGAAAATTTCCGGTTAACAGGTTTGGAAAAGAATTTTCACAGTCACGACGTTGATGAAGATATTAAGTATTTAGAAATTTCTATTTTCTAGTTTCGTATTTATAAACCTTTAAAAGGTCGCTCATGAATGACAGAGGCAAGGCACAGGGACAATGCCCTAATACAACAATACTCTGGAGACTGACCATATACTGCACACATATATACATTATGATCAGCCCGTGTCTCTACCCAAGCTAGGACCTGTGAGGGTCAGGTATATCTATCGGGTTCCCCAAACGGGGAATGAGAAAAACTATCGAGCTTGAGTGGGTCTCGAACTCCCGTCCAACGTATCACCAGCAACGGGCGTTTCTAATAAGATTCCTCAATATCAATCTTATCATTATACTTAATTGCCTCTAGATGATGAGAAGTTTTATTTTGATAAGTGCATTTTTCATAGATTAATTATGACTTGTTCAGAAATTGCTGGGCAATAGATTTAAAAGAGCATTGAATCACATAAAATTGCATTTCATAAAAAAAAAGGAAACTTTTTCTAAATTTATATTTTAAGATTTTTTTTCTGATCTATACCCCAATTGTGAGTGAAGGTTCTTTTCGAAAACAGAAAATGTTTTCTATATTTGAGAGAGAGAGAGAGAGAGAGAGACGAGAGAGAGAGAGAGAGATGAGAGAGAGACGAGAGAGAGAGAGAGAGAGATATCAAAGGTGTAAATTTCAGAGACCTATATTTTCTTACAGTTTGATTCTCATAACACAATTTATTATCTGTTTCCACCAGTTCTCTCAATTGTTAAATACTTCATAAAATCCTATAATATTTCTCACTCAAAAAACCCTTTTTTTTTTGCTACTCTGCTAAATCATTCTATCTTTCTCAGGAAACTTTTTTGCGCATCATTAGCTTTGGAATTCTCAGGATGTTCTTATCCATTGAATAGGAAGAGCTTCTTTCGATGGCAGTTGTCTCTTAGCGGAGTTATAATGACGTATTTTTCTGTGTGTATCTGTTCCGTATTACCGGAGATTAGGTTTGATGACGAAATACACAATAAAGAAATAAATTATGTAAACAATCATATATAAGTACACATACATGAGCATATGTAAGTTTTAAGTATAATATATATATATATATATATATATATATATATATATATATATATATATATATATATATATATATATATATATATATATATATATATATATATATATATATATATATATCAGTGATCAGAAACAATCTTTATTTTTGCATATATTCTGATAGACTTATTGTTTACTGAATATTTCTAGTATAAATGTTTTACAATAAAACACTAGGATACAATTTACATATGAAAACTAAGACTTTTACCTTACGGATGCCTCCCCAAATGTAAAATATTCATCAATTGGGTTTTTCATTTTGAAATTATCAATCATGTCACAACGTTAATTTCAAGTAAAAACCCTGTCAATAAAACTTACAAGAATCGCAATGTTTGAATTTCTTGAGAACCTACTTCAAGGTTGCCCTTTTTAATACGCCAAAAAGGAAGATTAAATGGAATAAGTATGTAACTCTAATTGTGGCGTGATGTCGCAAGAACAACCCCCACACACTGAATCACTCTAACAGACAGTTGTCTCTGCAACAAAAACTTTCCCCTTACTTTATCAACTGGACTCTTGGACAGAAGGAAAATAAAAACAAAACATACCCTTAATACTATATTTCTTAAAACTAAAACGCTCAACATAAATAATCCACAATCGAATTATCAACACTTGAATATATAATAACCGTATACCATTCAAATAAATCCTCCCCCCCAAAAAACCTAACAAACTTAAAATTAAACTTCACACTAACACCCAAATATATAGGCTTATATATTTATAAGGACAGACACTCGTCCAAATGAGTCAGAGTCTTAATTAATGGCACACTGACACAGCCGTCGACACACTGCAGAACTGTCTTTTACAGCACACAACCACAGCTTTATGGCTAGCAACACACTGTGCGGCAGTTTTCCGCAACTTCCTCCCTGATTGGGGTCCTGGATATCATCATCGTCATCATCATCATCATCAGCATCATGCGTAATCTTGATAAACAGGCCAGGTCATCAACAGTTGGGCAATTCAAAAGAGCAGTCTAAACAAAATCAGTCCCAGGCTAGGTCATCAACAATAAATCCACTTTCTAAATTTAGTCTCTCCAAAGGAGGAATGACGGTTCAGAAAATCAATCAACACTTCCACGCTGGTAAAATCAATTAAATAAGATAAATCCAGCATTCCCACACAACCGCCTCTAGCAGCAGTCAAATAAAAAACAGATTTTGAGCGAAGCGAAAAATCTATTTTTTGGGTGAGATAGCTATGACGTCCTGATGGAAGGTTCCTTCCGTAGCTTCCTGGGGTATATTTAACTACAGTGGATATTCCCAGAGAATTGAACTAAAGGTTATCACAGAATTCTAACTTCTGGTGCGAGTACCCTAAAGGTTTCCCTCTAGGATATCGTATATCAACAGGGGACGCATGTATTAACACGCCACATAGCTAACTACACCCCATATAGAGTTAACGCTTCGATATGGAAAGTGGCTGAGTAACTGAGGAGCCGTTCCACAGTTACTCTCATCCGTGGCTGCTTTTGGTACTCGAGACTTAAACAAACGGGCGCCATTGCTAAATGACGTCACGGCCGTCCTCATCCTGAGCTCAGCTTCTGCTAATCTCCATGATACAGCAGGTCAGGGAGGGGCCTGAAAGGCTGAACTAGAATAGACGGGAGGGTCCATCAGGACGTCATGGCTATCTCACCCAAAAATAGATTTTCGCTTCGCTCAAAATCTGTTTTTTTGGGCTCAAGCCATGATGTCCTGATGGAAGTGTAGCAGAGAATTAATGTATCGTGGAATTTTTCCCCTTTTCCAATCCAAGTGCCAAGGGCTTCAAACAGTATTATAGAACATGTCCTTACCAGAGATTTTATGATGAACTAGCTTCCTGACCCCCTGGCAGGGAAGTCCTGGTGGACAATAGGAACATCTCGAAGCGATCATTGAAGAGCTACTCACCCTGCGGAGAGTTTACGCTGGACTAGGAGACAGAACGAAGGTTAATATTTGGGTAGGAATATTATCAAGCATAGGTAAGTAAATAACATTTACTACTCCCCCTGGAGGAGAGATCGATCTGGTCTCGGAGACAGGACAAAGGTTAATATTCGAATAGGAATATTATCAAGGCATGAGTGAGCATATGACATATTTACTTATATTATTCTTCTCGTTCTTCAGGGAAAAGGGGTAAATGAAACTATAACAATCGTATATTTCTTAATAAAGAATAGGAGCGGAGGGAGACGCACATGGTAGAATATAGACATTTTATTTCTAAGATTGCAGATCATTATGGTAGTAATTACAATAATGAATATAGAGTTTATTTACAATAATAAAAGAATAATGTACATAGAAAATAAAGACTTTAATCTTGATTCTGAAAAAAAAATTTACTTTTTAGAAAAACAAGTTCCAGAGGAACGCTAGTCTTTTTCAAAGAAAACACATCATGCCCTAGGGCATGTGGCACTCATGTAAAGTCTATGACATTTCACCTTGGTAAGAACAGTCTATTAGAAACACTAAGTGTCCATTAAATCACTATGTATCACAAAAGGGTCAACATAGGCACCCATAGAGCTGAAGTCCCAAGTAACTCACTGTTCTATGCAGAATTAAACAGCAGGTTTCATAACACTACCTGCGGCTACCACGAAATGCTTTACTTCGTGCACCTGTTTTGCGTAGTGCTTGAAGAAAACGCGCGATGATTTCCAGCCTGTAAAGCTCTTGAGGCTTTCGAAACCCATACTCAGGAAGAAGTTCAGAGAAGAAGCGACTTTTCTAGGATCGTGACCTGCGGGTGTACTGTCAGGATCCGCTCTGCGAATGAAGTAGGTGATTTTCGCTCTTAGTTGTTTCAGTGACAGGTCGCTACCCGATGTTTCTCCTTTGAAGAGTTGTCCTCCACCGAAGTCTGAAGTTCTTCGAAGATAGACCTTAAGACTCTCCACTGGGCATAGAGAGACATCTTCCTTCAGGGGGCAGATTCTCCAAGGGCCCCATCTCTTGGTGGGTAGTTCATTCTTAGCGAGAAACGTTGGATCGGGGAAGAGGGTAAGCTTTCCTTTCTCTGTGAACAGGATATGACCCTCTTCTCTTGATAATGCCACTATTTCACTGACTCGGGCTCCCGAGGCGAGAGCAAAAAGGAAGATAACTTTTTGAGTCCAGTCTTTCAGAGGGCACAAATCGTTGTCCAGGCTAGAAGCAAAATGGAGCACCTTGGTGGGGGTGCTGGGCGTAGTCTAGCGCATGCCTTTGGCAGTTTATTGAAGATATCACTGGACAGATCAATCTGGAAGGCGTATAGGAGTGGTCTAGTCAAGGTCGGTTTGCAGGTGGAAATCGTGTTGGCCGCTAAGCCTTGTCCATGAAGATGAATGAAGAAGGATATACAAAAATCAATGGTGATTTCCGTAGGATTTTTTGCCTTGACAAAAGAGACCCACTTTCTCCAGGAAGATTCGTATTGCCGTCTAGTAGATTCAGTCTTGTATTCCTCGAGGAAGTCTAAGCTTTTTTTCGAGATCCCAAACTTTTTCTTTGCGGCTAAGGAGAGAAAATCATGAGATGAAGGTCCCTGACTTTCAGTGATAAAGCGAATACAGTCGATTTCTGTACTTGTTGAGAGAGAACTGGACCCGGTAGAGGAATCAGCGTGGGCTGGAGCTCTAGGACCAGGGGGTACCAATTGCTCCGGGGCCACTTGGGAGCCACTAGGGCCGCTGTCCCTTTGAAGGTTCTCAGTTTGGAGAGGACTTTTAGCAGTAGGTTGGGAGGTGGGAAGAGGTATATCCTGGACCATCTGTTCCAATCCAGTGACATGGCATCCACTGCTTCTGCCTTGGGGTCCTCGTACGGGGCCACATATCGAGGAAGTTAATTGTTGTCACTCGTCGCGAAGAGATCGATCTGAAGTTCCGGGACTTGGTGAGAGATGAAGGAGAATGACCTTGCCTCTAGAGACCATTCCGACTCTATTGGGCTTGTCCTCGATAGAGCGTTCGCCGTCACGTTGCGGAATCCTTGTAGGTGAACTGCAGACAGGTGCCCTTTCTTCCTTTCTGCCAAACGAAAGATCGGAAGAAGTACCTGATTTATCTTGGGCGATCTTGAGCCCTGACGATTGAGACATCTGACTACCACTGAGTTGTCCAGAGTCGGACAAATGTGGATCGAGGGAGGTGGGGAGAGTTTCTTCAGGGTGAGAAGAACCGCCATGGCGTCCAAGATGTTGATGTGAAACGTCTTGAATAGGGGAGACCATGTTCCTTGAACCTGTTGTTGGTGGGAGTTACCTCCCCAACCCTCCAGAGAAGCGTCCGTGTGGATGTTGATCGATGGAGGCGGGTGTTGAAGAGGGATGGACCTTTTCAGGGCCTTTGCTTCTGACCACGGCTTTAAGAGTAAGCGAAGTCTGTTTGGAAGCCGTCTCTTCTGGTCTCTTCGAGCGATGGATGCGAAAGATATCCAGACTCCCGCGGCATCCTTTAGCTGTGCACAAAGCACTGGGTTTGTCACAGAGGCGAACTGTAGAGAGCCGAGGACTTGTTCCTGCTGTCGTCTTGAGATCCGTTTGGATTTTAGAAGCCTTCTGACAGATCCTGCTATTTCCTTCCTTTTCTTCTGCGGGATGGAAAGGCGGATGGAAAGACTGAAGATCCCAATGGATTCCCAACCATTGGAACTTCTGAGCTGGAGAGAGGCGAGATTTCTCAGCGTTTATCTTGAAGCCCAGATGCTCTAGGAACTGGGTGACTTTGTTGCAGGCTCTCACACAATCTTCGGGCGATGTCGACCAGACTAACCAGTCGTCAAGGTAGGCCGTCACTTGGACGCCCTGAAGACGTAGCTATTGGACGATTGCGTCTGCCAGCTTGGTGAAGAGCCGTGGAGCCACGTTTAGCCCGAAGGGCATGGCCCTGAAGGCGTAACTTTTCCTTTGGAGTCGAAATCGTAGGTAGGAGGAAGCGTAATGATTCATTGGGATGTGCCAGTAGGCATCCGCCAGGTCTATGGAGACCGTGTAGGCCCTTTGAGGCAGAAGGGTCCTTATTTGTTGCAGAGTCAGCATCTTGAATTTGTTGTTCGCAATGAACTTGTTGAGAGGGGATAAGTCTAGAATGACTCTGAGTTTGTCGGAGTCTTTCTTGGGAACGCAAAAGAGTCTCCCTTGGAACCTGGTTGACTTTACCCTCCTGATTACCTTCTTGTTCAAGAGTTCCAGGACATATTCTTCCAGGAGGGGGGTTGGCTGTTGGAAGAATTGCTGGAAGGCTGGGGGTGGTTGAGTCCAGCTCCAGCCCAGTCCCTTCTTGACGATGCTATGTGCCCAGGGAAAGAAGGTCCAACGATCCTGGAATTGGCGGAGTCTTCCTCCCACCTGAAGCACATCATTGCTTCTGGTGTCCCGAGGGTTTGCCACCTAGGCCGCTAGCTCCCCTTCCTCCTCTACCTCGGGAGGGACGGCAAGAAGAATCTCTGCCCGAACCTCTGCTTGAGCCCCTACCTCTGGGACGAAAGGTAGTCGAGTGTTGCTCGTATGCAGAGGTGAAGACCGGCGACTGCGACACCACCGGTTGGGGGACCAACTGAAAGGTCTGTTGCGGCTGCGTAGCCACTTGGGGAGTAGAGGGACCCGGAAACTGTCGTCTCTGTTGACGTTGCTGGGGTCTGGGCTTTGAAGCTTTTCTCTTAGGCTGAGGGCCATCCTCCTGAGAGGACTTCCTCTTGCGGGACATGCCCCACTTATGGAGAAGGTTCCTATTCTCCGTAGCAGCTTTGTCCACTATCTCTTGCCCCTAGGTAGATGGGAAGAGATACTTGCCCCAGATATTGGAGGAAATCAGCCTCCGGGGTTCGTGTTTCACTGTTGCATTAGCGAACACGAATTCACGACAGGCTCTGCCAGCCCTAGTGAAGCTATATAGGTCCTTGGTTACAGTCGCCAGGTGCGACTTAGCGAGGACCATATAAAAGTCTGGGACTCTGGTATCCCCGGCCATGAGTTCGAGCTGTACCTGATGGGACAGCGAAGCGTCGAGTCTCTCCTTCATATCCTGTTCCCTACGAAGGAGGTAATCGTTCAGCCTTGGAAGGTCCTCATTGAATTGACGACTGGCTACATCAGGCTCCAGTTTTCCTACCGTTAAGGTCGACTGGATGTCTTTCCAGTGCCTATCATCAGAGGGAAGAGTAATGGAGAAGGGTCTGCACTCCTCCAGTGCAGGACAAGGTTTCCCTTCCTCCACTGCCTTTATGACCGCTGTGAAGGCCTTTTCGATGAAGGGGAAGGTCGCAGAATTTGGCGCAACGAAGGTTGGATGCTTTTTGCTAAGCGCCGGCATCTTGGAGTTAGTGAAACCTCTACTCTTCACTGCCTGAGCTAACATAGCTTGGGCCTTCGCGAGATCGAACACAATAACTTCTTTTGGTTCGGTCTCCTCCTTTGAGGCTGGTTCGGACCTGAGCCGGACGTAACAGTCCGGATAAGCCTCGAAATTTGGGAAGAACTCCACTTCTTCCAGCAAAATAGAGCCAACCCTTTCACTGATGTAAATCTTGCCAGTTGTAATTGGCATATGCTCGGCGTGTCTCCATGGGTTAGCTTCCGAGCAGGTTGGGAGGTCCTTAACCGAAATCCTTTTCGGTTGTTTGAAGCTGACGAGAGTCGTCTGGAATTGCTCCTGAGTCTCTCGCAGCTTCTTTTCCATGAGGGCTTCAAGCATCTTGAAGACCTCTTGAGTAGCCGATGGAAGAGGGTCCGGGGTGGCAGAAGTCGAAGGAACAGGTTCCTCGGACGGTGCAGGAGTTGCTGGGGGAGCAGGAGCGACCTCGGTCTCCGAATCAGGGTATTCCACCTGATCTTCCTCATAGTCGAGTTCCTCGCCTATGAGGTTCTTCTCCGTCTCTTCCGACACTTCCGACATACGTTCCACGTTGTCGGAATCAAGATGGCACTCACACATGGACTGTGCCATGACTACATCAGGTTCAACCACGATCTGGACGGTGGGGATCTGATTACGGGGGACCATTGAATCTTTTGATGCTTTTGGGAAAAGCAAGGCCCTCAAATCTTCGTTGGGGAGGTACGGTCCAATGGCGTTCTTCTGGAAGCCACGCACCCATTTGCGTAGCTTCTCCCTAGCAATGTCCCTTGCCTCCGCAGAAGGAGGATCGTCGAACGCCTGGACAAGAAGACTTTTGCAGACTGTACTGTTCTACGGGTCCCAATACTTCAAGTCACCTTTCTTGGCGGTGCAGGAGGCGTGGGTCCGGCACGCCTTGTGCCCGTAGAAGTCCGGGTACTTCACCCCGCAGAAGTTACTCTCACACTTCAGATACTCCTCCTGTAAAAGAAAGAGATCATGAGTACATGGAAGGCATAAGAATGACTTACATTACTCTAAAATTAAGGATAACTTAATCTAGAATTAAGAATAACTTAATTATAATAACATATTAATGCTTAAGATTAATGAGCGGGAAAGGAAGTAGATAGACACATACTTGTGAATCCCGCCCAGCCGGTTACCGTAATCTTATCCGTAGACAATTCCTTTGTACCCGAAGGTCAAAAAGAGGGAAATCCGTATGGATGAGCCAAGCTAGGCTTTCAACAGGAATTGTCCACAGAATGTAATAGGGTCTGAGACCACTCAGATCCCTGGGGGAGAGGGGAATTAGGATAAAACCCTTGTTAAATGTAGGTTCCGGCAATCGACTGCACTAAGATACAAAGAGTATGCTGGAATTATTGTAATGTGCAATCAAACAGCATAGCCACAATCTTGGATGGTAAGACAATACCTATATGGAAGTGGCCAAGCCATCTGGCTGCAGCATATTGACTGTCGGCATGTAGCCGGCAGCCAGGGAAGGGGTACATGTCCCTTAACGTCTCATGAGGGTGCCTGCAGACCGACGGGACACCGGAGGCCGGTCCTGCAGGGTGGAAGGCATCAAGGCAGACACACTGAGTATCTATAAGGATAATACCATAGTGGCGACCGCCGGCACAGCGGCGGGTTGTTGGCAGGGGGCGGCGGCTCCGGCAGCCGAAGGCTGACGGCATGGTGAGCCTTGGATCAATTCATAAGATAGATATGGATATGGTTGTATACCTAGATTGTCGACAATCAATGCCGGCATACGGGTGGCAGACTCCGAAAGTCGGCCAGCTGTTACTAGGTAAAATGAGTGGTGGGACGTCGGCAGTATGTAGACGGAAGGCGGCAGCCTCCGGCATACGGAAGGCTGACGTCTTAGAGGGGGGGAGGCATCTTATGAAAGAATGTCACCTGAGGTAGTGGCGGCTATCGCTGGCAGTAGCGACGGCAAGGTACCAGCACCAGGATAGAAAGAGAGAAAGGTAAGGAGGGATGGAAGGGGTAAGATCCTATACCCCTCCGGCATCCCTCCGGAGAGAGTGCACTCATGATAGGTGTGGATACTCTTAACATCCGGCGGCAGGGATCCGGCAGGTGGCCGGGTGCCTGTGGTAACCCAAGGGAGGGATAGAGGGCACTCAAAGAGGGGGAATCCCCCACCAGCAGGACAGCCACCAGCAACCACCCCCATAGAATGCTATGAAGGGTAAGTGTACCAGAGCGGCCAGCTAGCAGGAGAACAAGTTAGCCCTACCACTCCACCCAAGGGAGGAGTTGTAGGACTAAGGACAGAGGTTTGTAGGCAAGCCTACAGCAAAGGGATAGGTGGGGAGGGAGAAGAATGGGTCTTTCTAAAGAGGAGACTCTGCATGAGAACGGCCACCAAGGTAAAGGAGAACGCTCCCTAACCTAGGATTGGTAGCCCAGATCGAGAACGGTACTAATGTACCGTCTCAAACTATAATAAGACAGAGTCTACCCCCAGAGCTTAACCTAGAGTAGGAGGACTAACTCCTAGGCTAGGAAAGCCTGAAAGACACATCGCTAGTTGCAGGGAGAAAGGAGTAACCCAACCAGGTGCAACTGAGGAAGGGCAGGGCCCTTCCTAATATCTCAGGCACGACCCTAAGGGGGGGTCATTCCCTTAGGGTAGGCAGAGAAGCGATAAATACTCTGGTTGTAGACGAGATTCCCCTATATAGAAGGGAAAGCAAGTCTACCCAGAGGGAATGCCCGCAGGCAGGGGGAATAGGGAGCATATAAGGGTTCCTACATTAGGTTAGGAGGGGTTGATACACAATCAACACGGTCCCTTATATGGTCCCCGAAGGCGAAAACACTTACATCACAGTAAATAGTATGTTTAATAATGCCACAATCTTCATAACTTAACTTAGGAACACTGGTATATATCATGCATGAAAACAAGCACTAGGCTGTCAAGCCTAGGGGCTAAGCTAGCGATCTAGTATGGGGTCGAACAGCCACCGAGTCTGATGAGCGCTAAAACACGATATAAAGATTCCCTAGCTATGAAGACTAATTAACTAATAATATTAATTAGTTAAATAACCGGAGAAGGCTGTTCTGGCTAACTTAATAAAGCATGCAACATGAACAGCGGTGCCATAAAATGGCGCGTCCGGTATCGGCACAGCTCTGCCACAAAACACAATATTTTACGAAAAGTAGAAATTGCTTTACAGCTAGAGCTTATTTAAACAATACTGGGACCTGGTACTCAACTTTCCAGAAGAAAGCGAGGCTGAAAGTAGCGACATAACGGCGATGTAAGCTGATAAAGAAAGCACTTGGAAAAAATCCGACTTAGCAAAGAAGCTACAGACAAAAGGATGAGGACGGACGTGACGTCATTTAGCAATGGCGCCCGTTTGTTTACGTCTCGAGTACCTAAAGCAGCCACGGATGAGAGTAACTGTGGAATGGCTCCTCAGTTACTCAGCCACTTTCCATATTGAAGTGTTAACTCTATATGGGGTGTAGATAGCTATGTGGCGTGTTAATACATGCGTCCCCTGTTGATATACGATATCCTAGAGGGAAACCTTTCGGGTACTTGCACCAGAAGTTAGAATTCTATGATAACCTTTAGTTTAATTCTCTGGGAATATCCACTGTAGTTAAATATACCCTAGGAAGCTACAGAAAGGAACCTTACATCAGGACTTCATGGCTTGAACCCAAAAAAAGCATTCGCTCCGAAACATTTACCATTCTCCTAACCTAGCTAAAAGTAAACAAACAATCTCATTTATACCAACAATCTCTATCACAACAAATAATCGATACACTAACTACCCTCCCCCCTCTCTCTCTCTCTCTCTCTCTCTCTCTCACTCTCTCTCTCTCTCTCTCTCTCTCTCTCTCTCTCTCTCTCAGGATTTGGCAAACAAAAAATAAATAAAAATAAAACCAAAATTAATACTCCGCAAAATTACCTCATGCATGAAAAAGAGTGATGTGTTGAAATGAATTATATTTGTTTACCTTAAAATAGGCCTCAAATTACTATTCAGATACTTATAACATAGGGCGTCTAATGTTAACGTTTATCACTACTGGTTGTGACGGGCCGAGAGATGGTTGTGACTCAAAGACAGTATGAAAGCAACTGAGTAAATTTATTATAGAACACTCTCCTTTATATACAAAAGCCCAAAGCAACAAGAAATTTCATGTTAAAAAAACAGACACTGTTACAGAGGAGAAAAGCAGACATGTTTATTTTGGTTCTTTTTAGTGCGAGGGAAGAGCGAAGGTAAAGCATAATATATACACAAAATGAACTATGTACGATAGTGTGACACACGGTTGGTACATGGTCCTTTCGGTAATCCACCATCTAGCACTTTCGTTTGTAAAGTTTTAATTATACTACAAAACAAATCATGGTTGAGCTTCAGGTATTATTTAGTATAAATAATGGTTCACGTGCTATTTAAATTTGTAGGAAAATACGTGTAGGAACAAATAAAAGTTTCTTTCCCTAACAAATGATTCGCATCCTCTATCGGTTCTTCATATTTCCATCATTTGCTTTGAATGGATAGTTTTAGTAAATAAAAGTAATAGATTAGTCATCAAGTTGATAAACTATGAGATGCACAATGAAGAAAAAAAAAAGACTTTACTTATGAAACTGGCAGTTTCTTTCGCATCAGGATAAGCATTAAGAACATCGAAAGAATATCTTATGAAATGGTAAATAGCTGTTCATATATATGCTATATATGCAAATAAATTATTGAAATGAGAGGTCATATTGAGTTTTATTTTACTTCATTTGTTTTCAAAACCTTTTCGGAATTATTGGCTATTAAAAAAAAAAGCTATACTAACAGTTCTGATGTCAATTGTGCTTCGTTTTCTCTCAAGCATTTATCCACTTTATGTCGTAACATAAGAAATATGATAATGCCATATCAATTAAAATCTATGTGAAAGTACTCTAAAGGTCATGCAACATCAAAAGGATGTTCCGTTTTTCTCTTAACGGTAAATATTCGTTATGATTTAATGCCTTCTTAAAACAGCTCTTTTAGGTAATAGATTTTTGAATAATCATATATCCTGATTCCCACTTGTAGGACTGAATGTATTTAATAAAAAATAAGAGAATAATGTACAGGGTTACACGAGCTAAGTAAGAATCGTTCACATTTTGAAAAGCGAAAATCAAACTAAATTTTTTATTAATATGGTATTTATTGCAATTTACATACTAGATTTATGTAAAACATTTTTTTATATAAATAACCAATGAAAGTTTATATCCTAATTAAAAAACCCAATATTTCACTTATTTGGTTAGTAATTTCCAACTCCTTCGTACCAATCCAGCTTTGCCTGAAGTTCAGTCTGGTATTTCTTTTCAAACTTTTATATATCTCTCATAATATTTTCCAGTTAACCATTAATATTTTGAATATAAATTATCATTATCACACTTATCTTGCTACATAAGTATAATGAATTTTTATTGTATTATTATAGCTGAATGTATTCGTTTTTCATGAATAATGTGTTTTTTTTAGCATTCTGCTTATAAATACCATTAGATGGCCATATTAGGGGCTTTGTCGGAATGAAATACTGGACAAATCCGATTTTGAGGAACAAATGGGGAGTTATCATGTGATTTTCTTAGCCAATAGGATTCCAGAGACGTTCTGTTAGTATCCTCTCAGCCAATAAGAGGTCAGCAACACTCAGTACGGGTAAACTATCAATTAAAAGTTGTTTGGTCCCTAATTTGAGCAAAAGAGCCAAAGGTCAATTTATGAAATAATAAATAAAGTCCGTATTAAAAATATTTTCAAAAAAAGTAATTGTAAAGACTGATTAATGAGCATTTTATTTATCCATAATAGGATAGATGGAAAACGACTTAAATTCAGGCGATAATCATAACGATCTTTTGTCCGGTAATTTAAATATTTATAGGCAATTGTATAAGAGGATATAATTTCTTATATATTAGTGTTTTATCATACATTTAATGAGAATTTTCAAAGCTTTCCTAAGACAAATAAACGGCATTTTCACCTTTCTATCAGCAATATCATGCGCTGGATCATGGAAAAAAGAAAATATTGATATGAAAACAAAAGGGTGTTTCCAATGGTTTTAACAAGGTTGTATTAATTGCTGGAAGGATTACCCCAATTGAATTCCATCCAGGTGCGTATTCATATATAAACTGTCACTACCAACTCCTTTCTAATTTTCACTGTACACCTTCAAGAGGGGAATACATTGGTCGAAATGTAGTGATTTATTTTCTTTTCTTTTTTTGTCTTTTACGGGCCCTTTTGAAGGAACATGTTAAAATGTTTGATTACAGTTATAAGTAAGACATATCAGCCATTATGGAATACCTTCACTTTTCCCATATATTCAATTGCAATGTTGATGTCAAACATGTATTCAGACATAACAAACGACTAGTGCACGGACGGACATTACAGGAGGAAAAACCAGATATAGTTTCTTGAAGAGTGTCAGCAAGAACAATTTGTACCGAAAAATGTATGTCTTTTCAAATTGAACGTCAACATCGTACCCTTTCCTAATTCTTCCAGGACATTTTTGGTATAGTTCTAGCAGAAGAGAATGAAATTAAAAGAAGGTGGGAAACTTATTTTGAAGGAGTATTGAATGAGGAGAGCCCAAGAACAGTATTTGAAGATGGACTCCCAAACAAGGTAGTTACCATAGGAGTGACTAGAAGAGAAGTAGAATAAGCAGTAGAGAATATGAAAAATAGTAACGCTGCAGGACCGGATAATGTAGCAGTAGAAGTATGGAAGAGTCTTGAAGAGGAAGGCATAGGTATCTTGTGAAAACTGATGCAAATGATATTCAATCAGGAAAAGATGCCAGAGGAATGAAGAGGAAGCCGAATCATCCCCATCTATAAGGCGAAATGAGACATCCAGGAATGTTGCAACTACAGAGGCATAAAGTTGATAAGCCATACTATGATGATATGGGAGAAGATCATTGAGAAGAGACTCAGAGATGAAACAACAATTGGTGAGGAACACTTTGGATTCATGCCTGGAAGAGGGACTGTAGATGCATTATTTGCTTTGAGGAAGATGACAGAAAAACATCGGGAGAAACAGAAAGGATTGCTTATGGTCTTTATTGACCTGAAGAAGGCATACGATCGAGTACCACGTCAGGAGCTGTGGAGATGTATGAGAGAAAAGGGAGTCCCTGAGAAATAGGTAAGAATCACCCAAGATATGTATGAGAGGGCAGAAAGTTTCCCAGTAAATGTGGGATTACATCAAGGGTCTGCATTGAGCCCTTACCTATTTGATCTGGTCATGGCTGTAGTAACACAAGGTATTTGAGATCAGTATCCATGGTGTATCTTTTTTGCTGATGATGTTATACTGTTTAGCCCTAGGCAAGAGGTAGTAGAAGAGAAACTGGAGGAGTGGAGAAGAGAAATGGAAAATAGGTGATTGAAGATCAGCAGGAAAAAGACAGAGTATTTGATATTGAAAAATGGTGAGAATGGGGAAGTTAGTTTACAAGGAGAGAGATTGAAAGGAGTTGAAAAATTCAAGTATTTAGGATCAACAGTTGCAGAGGATGGTGATCTGGAGGCAGAAATAAACCACAGAATACAAGCAGGATGGAAGAATTAGAAAAAAAAAGTGTGTGGAGTGCTGTGCGACAGGAAAATAGGGGTTAAGTTGAAAGGTAAAGTACACAGTACAGTTGTGAGACCGGCAATAATGTATGGACCGGAGAGGTGGGCATTGAAGAAGATAGATGAGAAGAAGCTGGATGTGGTAGAGATGAGAATGTTGAGATGGATGTGTGGGGTAACAAGTAGAGATAAGATACGGACTGAGGTAATTAAGGGTACCACAGGAGTTAGAGAACTATCAGATAAGATCCAAGAAAGTAGACTGAGGTGGTATGGTCATGTCATGATAGGAGATGAACAGTATATTGGGAGGAGAGTGATGGAAATGGAGGTACAGGTATCGAGAAGAAGAAGGAGACTAAAGCGAAGGTGGATGGACTGTTTCAAGGATAATCTTCGATCAAAGGATTTAACCGGTGATGAAGTGTGGGACAGAGGTAGATGGAAAACGCTGGCCAGAAACCTCGACCCCACATAAAAGTGGGAAAAGATGCAGATAAAGAAGAAGAAGAGTTGTGACATTAAGAACATATATCATTCAGTTGGTAGTGAAGTCTTGGGACAAACTTTTACAATGAGAAAGCCATGGATATTGAATGATACTTGGGATACTATAAAAAGGAGACAAAGACAGAAATTAAATTGTTGAAAGTTTTCGAAGAAGTAATGATAATTAGAAGGTCGAGCATGCTAAGTATTCCATTATTGACAGCGAGGTCCAAAGAAAAGCCAGGAATGACTGGGGAGAGTCTTTAGACAGTAAAGCAGATGAGGCCAACAAAGCTATGAATTCAGGAAGTGGCTATGGTGTGAGAATTGCTCATAGAATTATTAATGAAATGTCAACTAGGCCAAAGAAGAAAAAGCATATACCCATCAAAAAGAGAGATGGCTCTGTTATAGCACCAAAAGATGAAAAAAAGACACCGTGGATGGAACAATTTGGTGAAGTTATGAATAGGACATAAGGGAATAATTTGATTGATATACCTGAAGCTGATGAAGACCTTAATGTGCCCATGAATGAATCTAGTGTGTTTGAAGTCGAAGCTATCCTAAACAAACTAAAGAGATGGAAAGCCCCTGGATATGATGGGATAACTGCCAAGATGATACTTGCCGAAAATGAAGTGACTCCCAGACTACTTTACAAGATTATGTGGCATGAAGAGACAAAACCTGATGAATGGGAGTTATGAGTGTTGGTGAAAATAGTTAAAAAGTGAGACCAGACTGATTGCAATAATTACAGGAATAACACTTACGTCAGTTGTTATGAAAATATAAAGTATTCTTATTCCTAAGAGACTGGAGAGAAAGATTGATAAAAAGCTGAGAGATGAACAAGCAGGATTTAAAAAAGGTAGAAGTTACACTTACCAAATTTTCATTTTGAGACATATTGTACAGCAATGTATAGAATGTAGAAATCCCCTTTTGATGGTATTTGTGGACTATGAAAAAGCCTTTGATAGTGTGCATAGGCAAATTTTGTGGAGAATCCTGGGGTTTTTTTTATGGAATTCCTCTTGAATATGTAAATTTCTTTAAGTCTGTTCATGAGTATAGCAAGTGCAAAGTTAATGTTAATGGAATCTTATCAAGCGAATTTCCAGTGAACAGCGGAGTACTCCAAGGGAATGTGTTTACACCTATGTTGTTTATCCTCCTCATGGACTTTGTACTGTGTAAAACAGTCAGTTGGTGGAGAAGGATTGGACTGGTTTAGATATAGGAATTTAGCAGACCTATAGTATGCTGATGATGCTTTTCTTTCTTAGCAGAACACCACAGGATTTGCAATTCCTGCTTACCAGAAATCATGAGATATCACACGAGGTGGGGCTAACGATAAATAGAAGAAAGACAGAGATGATGAGAACGGAATACGCAATGGAAGATGAAATATCATTGGAAGGAGAAAGAATTAATGAGGTAGAATCATTTAAGGATTTAGGAACAATAATTTCAAACACAGGGTCTTTAGAATTACAGTTTAGTGAAAGATTAAAAAAAGCAAATCAGGCAATTACTAGGTTAAGTAAAATTTGGAAATCAAATCACATAAAATTTCATATAAAAATCAGACTATATGTCAGTTTAGTGGGATCGGTGTTAGTTTATGGACATGAGTCATTGGATGACACTGAAACAATCTCCAATAGATTTAGTAGATTTGAAAATAAAGCCCTCAGAAGGATAT
>NC_090753.1:23718162-23720662 GCF_036898095.1 Palaemon carinicauda | reverse complement strand
AAAAAAAAAAAAAAAAAAAAAAAAAAAAAATTACCTTAGGAATGAGTTAATGGATGAGTCTACAGTCGAAATTTGATTCTCGGAAAATAAAACTCTAAACGTTTTATTACAAGAATGTTCGTTTCCGTTATTTAAAGTATGAATATATTACGATGTCTTTTTATGCAGGAGGCAAGAGAAGGATAACTGTGAACATTTAATAAAAATAGAAAATTTTAACTGTAAACTTATGTTCATATCTATAAACAGCTGATTATTTTTTGTGTCATATTTAAGGTCAGGTGTAGGTGAAAGATTATTTACAAAAAAAAAAAAAAATAATACATGATAAGATCGGTGAAAAGCTCTTCTGCCTCTCTTATTCCTCCTTCGACTTGACTTTTTTCGTTTTTCTTTCTTGCTTCTTCTTCTTCTTCTTCTTCTTCTTCTTCTTCTTCTTCTTCGTCCTTGTCGTCATCGTCGTGGTCATCGTTGTCTTCTTCTTCTTCTTCTTCTTCTTCGTCCTTGTCGTCATCGTCGTGGTCATCGTTGTCTTCTTCTTCTTCTTCTTCTTCTTCGTCCTTGTCGTCATCGTCGTGGTCATCGTTGTCTTCTTCTTCTTCTTCTTCTTCTTCTTCTTCGTTAATATGGAACCATCATCTTGTTCTTTACAGAAAATAACTTTTCTTGATTAATGACACATTTAACCTTCGCCCTATCAACATAAGAGATAATGACACTACCTAATAAAAACAAAATCGAATATTACTTAATTTATGATCAGACAATTTCACAGCTTTCGTTCAGGGAGACTAAACTAACATCACTATCAGAAAAGAAATCCTCCTAGGAAGATGAAGGTTCATTTAGGGCTATTAAGTGTGATCAACAGACAGACACAAACGCATGGATGTAAATTTTAATAATAGAAGAAATCAAATAATCAGTACACAACAAAATTTCTTACCTACGGAAACAATACAATAACGAGAACCTGCAAGTATTGGTCTGTAGGATAATTGCATACTTCGATATGCTAAAGAGTTATATAGAAGAACTAGATATATAATATATCTAAAAAATTTATTTAGAATCAACCAATAAGAGAACTAGAGGGAATGAATACTTTATTGAACATTCCAGTCTGTCCTTGTAGGTTAACAACCATTTAGGTATTAGTGTTCAATCTTGGATTACTTTAAAACATGTTAAATAAATTATCATATGAATTGTTGCAAGATTAATTATCAACATTTGCGCAGTATTGCACTATAATGCCATTATTTTACAATTTGTTATCATGTACAAGTTCATTGAGTGCTTTCATGATGAAAATATTTTACAAAAAGCATCCAAATGTCTAATGACATTAGTGTCAAAACAGATAAATACACTGATCCTGTCCACAAGCACTAACTAATCTATCCTTTAGTCCTTGTCGCCAGAGAGGTGATAATTCTTTATCGGGCTTCATTCTAGGTAAGAACCTTCTGCTCAAACATGTTTGGACGTAATATTTTCTTTTATGGTAAAGGTGACGATGAAAATCGGTAAATTAGTTTAACAGAATATAATTCTATTTGAATATGAAAATTGTTAAAAAATAATACACACACACACACACACACTGAAAATTGTTAAAAAATAATACACACACACACACACACACATATATATATATATATATATATGTATATATATATATATATATATATGTATATTATATATACATATATATATATATATATATATATCTATAAGGTCTATATATATATATATATGTATATACATATATATATATATATATACATATATATATATATATATATATACATATATATATATATATATATAAATATACATAGTACATTGTGGTTAACACCCAAGGCCCCTCTCCATTAAGCCACGACCGGAGATTGCCATGAAATGGCTGAAAATGACTAAGCAGAGGCTCCCCAGTACCTCCATCCTTAGCTGATATGGATGGTGAGCGGGTCTAGAACACCCATTCATCATATTGCCAGGCAGGGACATTTTCAATAGGTAACATAATCTGTAGAACTAGAAGTGTTTATTTCTTCTCTAATTGTCTGCAATCAGCATCTTGATAGGTTTTCATTTTATTTCGGAAGCAGAACCACAAATATAAATCCATAATCTAATTGTGAAGGAAATTGAAATAATCAATTAAATCTCTATCTAGATTCCTATCATATAAAAGGAAAATCCTCTAGCCGTATATCTAGAAAGGTTTTTGCCACAGTCACGCACTTCTACTTACTTGACCACAGCAATAATTTTTAAACAAAAGTACTTGAGAGAGAGGGAGACAGTTCCCTTGCACACACATACACTGTCATGAACCAAATCTTTATTTGAGAATCTAGATTAATTGCATAGTACTAAAATACATTCCATATATGTCTCTCAAACGGCTCTAAATGAAATTCCTTTCATGTTATGACCCTATGGCATCCTGCTACAGTTAGAAATTTTATTTTGTAAACCTTTTTTATTATAT
>NC_090753.1:23700662-23713162 GCF_036898095.1 Palaemon carinicauda | reverse complement strand
TTTTAATTGGCACTGGCGTAATGATTACTTCATCTATAAATTAAAGTTAAAGCTATTACTCTCTCTCTCTCTCTCTCTCTCTCTCTCTCTCTCTCTCTCTCTCTCTCTCTCTCTCTCTCTCTCTCTCTCTCTCTCTCTCAAAAGTACCATTATATTCTTCCTATTTCTATCCAAAGATTTGAAATTTCAATTTATTTCTTCCTATTCCTATCCGAACGTTTAAAAGTTCTACTATCCGAATATTTTTAATTTTATTTATTTTTTTCCTATGTCTATTCGAAGATTTAAAAGGTCCATTTATTTCTATCCAGATATTTGAAATACCATTAATTTCTATTCCAAGATATAAAAGTTTCTATTATATCTTCATATTCTATTGCTATCCTAAAATTAAAAAGAAATTATCTATTTCTTCATATTTTTACGCGAAGATTTGAAATTTCCTTTTATTTCATCATATTTCTATCGGAAGATTTGAATCGTTTGAACGCCGTCTTAAGTGCGCCGACTTCCCTTGAGAAAAGAGCCCTTCTTCTTCAATGGAGGAAATAGATTATATACTTCTCTTACACATCTGTCTTTCGGGGAAGACATTCGGGAAGATATAAATCTTACTTCTCATCAATATTATAAACCGTTAAGTCACTCTGCCGTGTGATGAATTGCAGGATTTCACACACGATTTTGTTTGATATACAGAAAGATTATATGGGATTTTTTCAGCATTGGGGTTTTTTTTTCTTTTTTTTCCAGTGTAGGACGTAGATTTCAGAGAAAATTTGATGCATATTTATTTGTTGTTATATATTTTTCTATAATGCGTTCGTGTTTTTATTAATATTTGTTTATCAACGCACCAGTAGACAATCACGGATATAGTTGCACACAGGAACTCCTGGTACACATTGCTCTTTGGAAGTGCACCGAACTACACTCTTACTGAGCGGCGAGTACTTGTGTTTATTCTGGCTCACCACCTTTTCATCTATCCCTCCGTTATGTGCTTTGATACTTTGTATGAAGTAATGGTGTAGAAGGGTGCATTTCTTTGGAGCGAGGTGGGCCGGGAGCTTCTTTGACCAACTGCACGTATTTGATAGGAGGTGTTTGTAAGAGCTGTTACAAAACTGAGGGAAAAAAAACTATGTTATTTTTCTATAACAATGAAGACTTATAACCAAACCAATGGTTAATTAAATTAGAGAATTATATTTGTACTAAGAAAAAGAATAGCACAATATAGTTAACTGTGTAACTACAGCACAGTAATTGTTTGCTGGCTACTTTCTAATTTGTGAAGGTAGAATAGCTGTTCTAGGGGAACAATGCTACAAAATTTACATTCCAAAATTAAACCACTTGACTTAGTCTTGGGTAGTGACTATGGTCCTTCACTTGAGGGTAAACTCAGGCATGCTATTCTATCTGTTTCCTTATTTCCTTTCCGCTTTTCCCCGTTGGAGCCCTTGTGCTCATAGTACCGGTTTTATGTTATTTTTTTTTCAAATATGATTGTAGCTTAGATAATAATAATAATGATAATGATAATGATAATGATAATGATAATGATAATGATAATGATAATGATAATGATAATGATAATAATAATGATAATAATAATGATAATAATAATAATAATAATAATAATAATAATAATGATGATGATGATGATGATGATGATGATGATGATGATGATGATGATAAGAGCAATAAAAGATTTCTGACCTACGTCAAAGGTTAAGGTAGTCATTCATGACCTAAGATCTACATGTGGTGAAATTTTCGTCAACATCCGTCGAGTACGTTTGACGTAATCCTGTCCACAGACACAAAGACAAATAAATAAATGAATAAATAAACTACAATCTGGATACAGATCCGTATCATCACCAAAATTAGATAGGGTCGTTCTTGGCTTAAGATCTATCTGCAGTGAAATTTCCTCAAAATCCATTGAGTAGTTATGACGTAGTCTTTAAAATGGTGAAAAAGGCAATCTCGGATCTAGAATCCGGAACAGGATCATCTCCAAACATTAAAGGAGTAGTCCACGACCTAGGATCTATCTGTGATGAAAATTTCGTCGCAATCTGTTGAGTAGTTTTGACATAATCCTGTCCACAGAAAAAAAGACAAATAAACTAATAAATAAATAAACTAGAATCTAGAACCGGATCTGTATCATCTCCAAAATCTAAATGGGTTGTCCATGACCTAGGATCTATCTGCGGTGAAAATTCATCAAATCCGTCTGGTAATAGTGACGTAATCCTGTCCAAAGTCACAGTGACAAATTAATAAGGGAATAAATAAACTAGAATCTGGAACCGGATCAGGATTATTTCCAAAATTCAATGAAGTTGTCCATGACTTAGGAGCTATCTATGATGAAAATTTCGTCAAAATACGCCGGGAAGTTTTAAAGTAATTCTGTCCACACACACGAAAAATGCAAAACGGGATTTGAAGTCTGTATCCGGATCACAGACACACAAATACATAAACCGACTCAATTGCAATATCTTCTTGGCGGAGATAATAATAATAATAATAATAATAATAATAATACCACTACTACTACTACTACTACTACTACTACTACTACTACTATTACTAATAATAATAATAATAATAATAATAATAATAATAATAATAAGAGTAATAATGATACTGAAAATAATAATAATAATAATAATAATAATAATAATGATAATAATATTAATAATAATAACATTAGGTTTGCAAATCAGCTATGATGTCACAGAATATGAAAAATCCTATGATGGTATGCCCTTCCTTTGGTCTGATTAACTAATTGATGTCGTAATATATATGCACAGGAAATGGCATACTTAAACATTGAATGTCAAAATCTGAAATGTTGTGGCCACGGTTTAAGTATATAACCACTCATGACACTGCTGTAGCCACTGAAACTCCCTGGATTGTCGTGAATTTGACCTTTCCTCACATTTGGGAGATCCAATGCTTAGGTCAATATCAGTACTTTCACCCGTATCACTGACGATAAACCTAACTTAAATCGTAATTTATTGTCTTAATAAAATTGTTGAAAACTACATACTTATCCACAGTTGTGATACTCTTTTCATCTTTATTCTGATGGCAGGTTCGAGTATGTAAGTTTACATTACATCATTATATTTGCTTTAACCTTTTTCATTAACTTATGGTCCTCCAGTATGCTGGATCAACTTATATAAAAAGATAATAAATTTAAGTAGGTATCAGACATATAAAACAGCCTATTTTCATTCATTATAAAAGGGGCCTTGATTTTTATGTTGGGAAGTTCAATATTGTAGATTGTGCTCTTTGGGGAGGGCAGCAGTGCTTACTTATCGGTATCTCAGGACCAGGGGATGGAGTATCAAGAAATGAAGATGAGCGTGTTGCAAGTGTATCAGATGGCCCCTGAATATTCTGATGAAAGATTCCAAAGTTTGTGGAATGATGAGAAAATGACTTTCCTGGATTATGCTTATCAGGTACGACAATGTTTTAAATGACTGATAAAGATTGCTAATGTAAAGGAGATGGATGATTTAGAAGAATTAATAATACCAGAGCCAGCATCTGCGAGGAAATCCTAAACATATTCGAAAGTACTTGAGAAAGAGAGAGGTGAGGAAAATTGATAAAGCTGCTTCGCTGAGTGAAGATTATAATATTATCAGTTGTTAACCCTCCTCGGGTATGAAGTTTCGACCATCGTTCCGACCAAGTTGCAAGTATTCGCCGAACAATGGAAGCCAAATCAGTAATAACTACGGGAATAAGTTCAACACTTACACCAGATGTAGCACTGTACTGTCTCTAAGCAGAATGCGATAGTACCACGGCAACAAACGTCGAATCATCTTCTTTCAAGTATCGTTAGAGACATGCAGAAGGTTGATATTGTTTTGGATTTAATTGAGGTAAGAGAGGCCATATCAGTAAGGAATGTTGGTCAAGCCAACCGAAAACAGTCGCTCAAATGATTGAGGATAGTTCAACTTCACAGAATGCGAAGAAAAAGAGGCAATCAGGAAAGGAAGAAGATAAAAATAAACCAGCCAACGTTTGCACGACGAACAAGACGAACCTGAACAATGTGGATGAAGTTTAACCCTATATTTATGAAGGTATGATAGCAGCAATAGACGGGAGTGAGCGAACCCCGGTCAGGATATTGAACAACACAGGCTGTAACTATAGTGTGGTGGTACGAGGAGTACACTCATTGGTGGAACAGTCTCTCACAGGGGTCCTCGGTTATTTTGAAGGGAGTAGAAGGTGAGGAGGTTACCCCTATATTCCGTTTAAACCTGTCATGACCAGTAATTTTGACTTTGCGGTAAAGGATTCATTAGGTGTTGAAGGAGTAGACGTCCAGCTCTGTAATAAGGTTGGTGGTGCGCCGTTTGTACCTTGTCCCATTTTAACGGGGAAACATTTGAAGTATAGTCCTACAAGTGAATTCGAGAAGGACTATCGTATCTCTTTCATAGTTGTGTTACAACTAGGAGTATGAAGAAGAAAGTGGCTGAAAAAGAAGAAAATGAAATTGAAAGAGCAATGAACTTGAAGAATTTGTTTCCCGAAAAAAAAAGATTCCCTTGATGGTACGCAAGAAGAGAACTCAAAAGTAGGCCTGAGTGAAGAGGAATGACAGACGAGCGAACAAAAGGAATGGACTTGGAAGAAATAGAAAGATCTACGTTAGAAGTAGGACAAGTGAGTAGGAAAAGGTTGATAGGATTGCAACGGAAGGATGCAACGTTAACAGAGTTATTGTACCATGTGGTGGACGAGATGGAGGTAGAGCAGTCTCCGACCTGTTATTATCTTAAGGATAAGTTGCTTAAGAGGAAGCATACACTCGCCGATATCCCCGGAAATGCCGAATGGGGGATATATTGGCAGATATCAATTCCAAAATCGTTGAGAAGACAGGTGATCGCCGTCCCTCACGAGACGGGATATATGGGGATAAGGAAGACGAAGGAGAAGATAATGAAACATTTTTTTTTTCCGCCATGGGCTGTCTAAGGATGTGAACCAGTTTTGCCATGCATGTCACATATGTCAAATGGTTGGAATGCCGAACGAGTATATTAAGAAAGCTCCATTACACCTGATAGAAGTGCGAGGAGAATCCTTCAGCAAGGTAAGGATCGATATTGTGGGACCTTTACCAAGGATGAAAAAAAAGGTCACGAATATATGTTAACCTTCATTGACCAGTAACGAGATACCCGGAAACCATACCCGTCAGGAACGTCAGTGCCAAAATAATCGCTAAGAAGTTACTATACTTTTTTACTAAGTTTGGTATACTGGAAATTGTCCTAAGTGACCGATGAGCGAATATCACCTCAAATTTATTTCAGGACGTAAAGTAACTGTTGGATACCTTGAAAATCTGAGAATATAATTTTTTTTTTAATTGGCACTGGTGTAATGCATACCTCATCTATAAATTGAAGTTGAAGCTATTATCTCTCTCTCTCTCTCTCTCTCTCTCTCTCTCTCTCTCTCTCTCTCTCTCTCTCTCTCTCTCTCTCTCTCTCTCAAAAGGACCATTTATTTCTTCCTATTTCTATCCAAAGATTTGAAATTTCAATTTATTTCTTCTCATTCCTATCCGAACGTTTAAAAGTTCTGCTATCCGAATATTTTGAATTCTACTTATTTTTTCCTATTTCTATTCGAAGATTTAAAAGGTCCATTTATTTCTATCCAGATATTTGAAAATACCATTCATTTCTATTCAAAGATATAAAAGTTTATATCATATCTTCATATTATATTTCTATCCCCCCCCCCAAGAAAAAAAAAATCATCTATTTCTTCATATTTCTATACGACGATTTAAAAGTTCCTTTTATTTCCTTATATTTCTATCGGAAAATTTGAACCGTTTGAACGCCGTCTTAAGTACTTCGACTTCCCTTGAGAAATGAGCCCTTATTCTTCAATGGAGGAAATAAATTATTTTCTTCCCTTCCACATTGGTCTTTCGGGCAAGACATTCGGAAGATATAAATCTCACTTCTCATCAATATTATAAACCATTAAGTCACTCTACCGTGTGATGAATTGCAGGATTTCACACATGATTTTGTTTGATATACAGAAAGATTAGATGGGATTTTTCAGCATTGTTTTTTTTTTTTTTTTTTTTTTCAGCGTAGAACGTAGATTTCAGAAAGAATGTGATGTATATTTTATTTGTTGTTATATATTTTTCTAAAATGTTTTCTTTTTATATATATTTCTTTATCAACTAACCAGAAGGCAATCACGGATATAGTTCCACACAGGAATTCCTGGTACACATTTCTCTTTGGAAGTGCACCGAACTACACTCTTACTGAGCGGTGAGTACTTGTGTTTATCCTGGCTCATCAACTTTTCATTTATTACTGCGTTATGTGTTTGGTTACTTGTAATGAAGTATGGGTGTAAAAGGGTGCACTTCCTTGAGCGAGGTGTGCTGGGAGCTCCTGTGACCAACTGCAAATATTTGATAGGAGGTGTTTGTGAGAGCTGTTACAAAACTGAGAAAACTTTTATTTTAAATTTTTTTTATAACAATTAAGACTTATTATACAAACCAATAGTTAATCAAGTTAGAGAATTACATCTGTACTAAAAAAATAGCCCAATATAGTTAACTATGTAACTACAGCACTGTAATTGTTCGCTGGATATTTTCTAATTTGTAAGGGTAGAAAAGGCGCTTTGCCTATGGTAAATAGCTGTTCTAGGGGAACAACATTACAAAATTTGCATTCCAAAATTAAACCATTGTACCTAGTCTTGGGAAGTGCCATAGCCTCTTTACCCTGGCCTTTCACTTGAGAGTAAACTCAGGCATACTATCCTATCTGTTTCCTTATTTCCTTTCCGCTTTTCTCCGTTGGAGCACTTGTGCTCATAGTACCGGTTTTGTTTCTTTTTTCTTCAAATATGGTTGTAGCTTAGATAATAATAATAATAATAATAATAATCATAATAATCATAATAATAATAATAATAATAATAATAATAACAATAATAATAAAAATAATAATAATAATAATAATAATAATAATGATGATGATGATGATGAGAATGATGATGATGAGGATAATAAGAGCAATAAAAGATTTCTGACCTACGCCAAAGGTTAATGTAGTCATTCATGACCTAAGATCTACATGTGGTGAAATTTTCGTCAACATCCGTCGAGTACGTTTGACGTAATCCTGTCCACAGACACAAAGACAAATAAATAAATGAATAAATAAACTACAATCTGGATACAGATCCGTATCATCACCAAAATTAGATAGTGTCGTTCTTGGCTTAAGATCTATCTGCAGTGAAATTTCCTCAAAATCCATCGAGTAGTTATGACGTAGTCTTTAAAATGGTGAAACACGCAATTTCGGATCTAGAATCCGGAACAGGATCATCTCCAAACATTAAAGGAGTAGTCCACGACCTAGGATCTATCTGTGATGAAAAATTTTTCCCAATCTGTTGAGTAGTTTTGACATAATCCTGTCCACAGACAAAAAGACAAATAAACTAATAAATAAATAAACTAGAATCTAGAACCGGATCTGTATCATCTCCAAAATCTAAATGGGTTGTCCATGACCTAGAATCTATCTGTGGTGAAAATTCATCAAATCCGTCTGGTAATAGTGACGTAATCCTGTCCAAAGTCACAGTGACAAATCAATAAGGGAATAAATAAACTAGAATCTGGAACCGGATCAGGATCATTTCCAAAATTCAATGAAGTTGCCCATGACTTAGGAGCTCTCTATGATGAAAATTTCGTCAAAATACGCCGGGAAGTTTTAAAGTAATTCTGTCCACAGACACACGAAAAATGCAAAACGGGATTTGAGGTCTGTATCCGGATCACAGATACACAAATACATAAACCGACTCAATTGCAATATCTCCTTGGCGGAGATATTAATAATAATAATAATAATAATAATAATAATAATAACATTAGGTTTGTAAATCAGCTATGATATCACAGAATATGAAAAATCCTATGATTGTATGCCCTTCTTTTGGTCTGATTACCTAATTGATGTCGTAATATATATGCACAGGAAATGGCATACTTAAACATCGAATGTCACAATCTGAAATGTTGTGGCCACGGTTTAAGTACATAACCACTCATGACACTGCTGTGGCCACTGAAATTCCCTGGATTGTCGTGAATTTGACCTTTCCTCACATTTGGGAGATCCAATGCTTAGGTCAATATCAGTACTTTCGCCCGTATCACTGACGATAAACCTAACTTAAATCGTAATTTATTGTCTTAATAAAATTGTTGAAAACTACATACTCATCCACAGTTGTGATACTCTTTTCATCTTTCTTCGGATGGCAGGTTCGAGTATGTAAGTCTACATTACATCATTATATTTGCTTTAACCTTTTTCATTAACTTATGGTCCTCCAGTATGCTGGATCAACTTATATAAAAAGATAATAAATTTAAGTAGGTATCAGACATATAAAACAGCCTATTTTCATTCATTATAAAAGGGGCCTTGATTTTTATGTTGGGAAGTTCAATATTGTAGATTGTGCTCTTTGGGGAGGGCAGCAGTGCTTACTTATCGGTATCTCAGGACCAGGGGATGGAGTATCAAGAAATGAAGATGAGCGTGTTGCAAGTGTATCAGATGGCCACTGAATATTCTGATGAAAGATTCCAAAGTTTGTGGAATGATGAGAAAATGACTTTCCTGGATTATGCTTATCAGGTACGACAATGTTTTAAATGACTGATAAAGATTGCTAATGTAAAGGAGATGGATGATTTAGAAGAATTAATAATACCAGAGCCAGCATCTGCGAGGAAATCCTAAACACATTCGAAAGTACTTGAGAAAGAGAGAGGTGAGGAAAATTGATAAAGCTGCTTCGCTGAGTGAAGATTATAATATTATCAGTTGTTAACCCTCCTCGGGTATGAAGTTTCGACCATCGTTCCGACCAAGTTGCAAGTATTCGCCGAACAATGGAAGCCAAATCAGTAATAACTACGGGAATAAGTTCAACACTTACACCAGATGTAGCACTGTACTGTCTCTAAGCAGAATGCGATAGTACCACAGCAACAAACGTCGAATCATCTTCTTTCAAGTATCGTTAGAGACATGCAGAAGGTTGATATTGTTTTGGATTTAATTGAGGTAAGAGAGGCCATATCAGTAAGGAATGTTGGTCAAGCCAACCGAAAACAGTCGCCCAAATGATTGAGGATAGTTCAACTTCACAGAATGCGAAGAAAAAGAGGCAATCAGGAAAGGAAGAAGATAAAAATAAACCAGCCAACGTTTGCACGACGAACAAGACAAACCTGAACAATGTGGATGAAGTTTAACCCTATATTTATGAAGGTATGATAGCAGCAATAGACGGGAGTGAGCGAACCCCGGTCAGGATATTGAACAACACAGGCTGTAACTATAGTGTGGTGGTACGAGGAGTACACTCATTGGTGGAACAGTCTCTCACAGGGGTCCTCGGTTATTTTGAAGGGAGTAGAAGGTGAGGAGGTTACCCCTATATTCCGTTTAAACCTGTCATGACCAGTAATTTTGACTTTGCGGTAAAGGATTCATTAGGTGTTGAAGGAGTAGACGTCCAGCTCTGTAATAAGGTTGGTGGTGCGCCGTTTGTACCTTGTCCCATTTTAACGGGGAAACATTTGAAGTATAGTCCTACAAGTGAATTCGAGAAGGACTATCGTATCTCTTTCATAGTTGTGTTACAACTAGGAGTATGAAGAAGAAAGTGGCTGAAAAAGAAGAAAATGAAATTGAAAGAGCAATGAACTTGAAGAATTTGTTTCCCGAAAAAAAAGATTCCCTTGATGGTACGCAAGAAGAGAACTCAAAAGTAGGCCTGAGTGAAGAGGAATGACAGACGAGCGAACAAAAGGAATGGACTTGGAAGAAATAGAAAGATCTACGTTAGAAGTAGGACAAGTGAGTAGGAAAAGGTTGATAGGATTGCAACGGAAGGATGCAACGTTAACAGAGTTATTGTACCATGTGGTGGACGAGATGGAGGTAGAGCAGTCTCCGACCTGTTATTATCTTAAGGATAAGTTGCTTAAGAGGAAGCATACACTCGCCGATATCCCCGGAAATGCCGAATGGGGGATATATTGGCAGATATCAATTCCAAAATCGTTGAGAAGACAGGTGATCGCCGTCCCTCACGAGACGGGATATATGGGGATAAGGAAGACGAAGGAGAAGATAATGAAACATTTTTTTTTTCCGCCATGGGCTGTCTAAGGATGTGAACCAGTTTTGCCATGCATGTCACATATGTCAAATGGTTGGAATGCCGAACGAGTATATTAAGAAAGCTCCATTACACCTGATAGAAGTGCGAGGAGAATCCTTCAGCAAGGTAAGGATCGATATTGTGGGACCTTTACCAAGGATGAAAAAAAAGGTCACGAATATATGTTAACCTTCATTGACCAGTAACGAGATACCCGGAAACCATACCCGTCAAGAACGTCAGTGCCAAAATAATTGCTAAGAAGTTACTATACTTTTTTACTAAGTTTGGTATACTGGAAATTGCCCAAAGTGACCGATGAGCGAATATCACCTCAAATTTATTTTAGGACGTAAAGTAACTGTTGGATGTCAAATTAAACCTATCAACTGCTTATCATCCCTGGGACCCAAGTTGCATTAGAGAGGTTTCATCAAACTTTGAAAAGTATGTGAACAAAGTTCTGCAACGAAATGGGAAATGAATGGGACATCGGACTACCGTTGATATTACTCGAGTTATGTAATGCTTATCAAGAAAGAATGGGATGTAGTCCGAATTAAATGGTATTTTGACGAGAAGTACGAGAACCGATTAAAATGTTTGTAGGAAAATGGAAGGATCGAGAGGATACGCATAGAATATATGTCAAGTATTTGAGGAAAAGGATCAGTGACATAAGCAAATTTTCTCAAGAAAACCTCAAGACGAGTCAAGGAAAAATGAAGAAAAGACAGACAGTTCTCAATAGGACAACAGGTATTAGTTTTCTTGCCAATAAGAATATTCCCACTCACCAACAAGTTTCAAAGATGATTCAAGATTTTGGACAAGATCAGTGACCTGACCTATGTTATCGAAACCCCAAGACGAAGGAAAAGTCAAAGGAAAGTACATATCAAACTACTGAAACCCTACTTCAACGAAAGCGAGGCCAAAGCTTCACAAGTATCTATGGCGCAAAGCTTACCATCCACGGAAGACAATGACGGACATGAGGTAGGGACAGTATGCACAATGAATGATCCTTCTATCATTCGGAATTTAGGAATGAAATTAACACATTTGGACCAGGAGCAACAAGAGGAATTAAGCCGGCTAATTAGAAATTTCCCTGAAATTGTCTCGGACGTCTCGAAACGAACCAACCGGACGAAGCATGAGATACACCTCAAAACACTGGAAAGACTATTTAAACAACGCCCTTATCGACTGTCACCATATCACAGAGAAGTCATGGGAAAAGAAGTGGACTATTACAAAAGAGATTAGCGAAACACAGTTCTACCCCTTACAATTCTTTATGGTTGCTCGTGACAAATCTTAATGGATCTTTCAGGGTGTTTTTGGACAACCGAAAGTTAAACTCAATCAGTGTGGCTGATAGTTATCCATTGCTTCTCATTGATCAACCACTCGGCAATACCGGACAAGCAAGGTTCAGCTTCAATATCGACTTGTTAAAATGTTACTATCAAATTCCCTTGAACGACAATGCGAAATTGTTATCAACTTTCACAACCCCATTTGGGTTATATCAATACACCATCATGCCATTTTGTCTAATGAACTGGTTCGCTACTTTTCAACATGTGATGGATAACCTTCTAGGATCGATAGAAGGAGTATGCGCATATCTCGACGATATTGTGATATATTCATCAACCTGGGAAAAACATCTCCGAATCCTGAAGGAGGTATTTCAAAAGCTGCGAGGAGCATACCTGACCATTAAACTGGAGAGGAGAAAATTTGGAAAGGCATCAGTTCGTTACTTGGTATTTGAAGTAGGGAGAGGACGAATCGCCCCAGTGGCCGCTAACGTTGAGGGAAAAAGGAAAGCATGAGGAGGCAATTAAAAGATTTTTAGTGAAGGCAGAATTCTAATGACGATTTTGCCTAAATTTTTTGGCTGTAGTTGCTCCCTTGACGAATTTGATAAGCCCCAAGAAAAAGTTTGTATGGACCAGCGAGTGCCAGGAATCCTTAGACAGGATAAAGGCCATATTAACTTCGGAACCGATACTGTGAGCACCTGATTTCAACAAGAAATTCCTTATCCAAGTGCGTGCGTCTGATAACGGGAATGGGGCTGTCTTATTGCAAGGAAGCGAGGTAGGAATTCTTCATATTATTTGTTTTATGTTAAAACTAAAGGTTCATCAGCG
>NC_090753.1:23680662-23695662 GCF_036898095.1 Palaemon carinicauda | reverse complement strand
GGTTTCCGTCCAGAACTTCGACAGACGCCCACGGTTCCTGCCAATCACGGCATTTATCACCATATCAAGACGACGGGACCCCCAGTCTTCGCAAAATTCAGAGGTCTGGCACCGGAACGATTGGCAGCTGCCAAACAGACGTTCGCCGAAATGGAGGAAATGGGCCTTTGCCAAAAGCCTCCAGCCCATGGTCGTCACCCTTACACATCATTCTGATGGAAGATGGCACCTTACGTCCGTGCGGGGATTACAGGCGCCTGAACATGCAAACAGAACCGGATCACTACCCCCTCCCAAACATTGCCGACGTGACCTCCTACCTGCACAAAGCGAAGGTTTTCTCTACGCTCGATCTCCTGAAGGGGTATTATCAGGTGCCTATGAACCCAGAAAACATCCCCAAGACTGCCATCACCACTCCGTTTGGTACATACACCTTCAATTACTCCTGTTTTGGCCTTCGTAATGCTGGGGCCACGTTTCAACGTCTCATGGATGGCATCTTAGGGGGCCTCCCTTTCTGTGTATGTTATGTGGACGACATACTTGTGTTCTCCTCCTCAAAAGAGGAACACCTCCGTCACCTGCGCATCGTGCTCGACTGCCTGCAACAAAACGGCCTTGTAGTCCGGTACGACAAGTGTACCTTTGGCGCCAATGAAGTGTCGTTCTTAGGGCACCTCATCACTCCTGAAGGAGTCCATCCCCTCCCTGAGAAGGTAGCAGCCGTTCAGAACTTCCCCGCGCCCTTGACCGTCAAAGCTCTGCAGGAATTCTTGGGCATGATCAACTATTATCACCGTTTTCTGCCAGCCATTGCCGCCACTGTTGCTCCCCTCTACGCCCCCTTCAAGGGCAAGCCAAAGGACCTGAAGTGGGGTCCCCTTCAAGAAGCAGCCTTCTACAATGCAAAGAAGGCCCTATCAACTGCTGCGGCTCTCACTTTTCCTATCCCACACGCCCCTCTCCTTCTCTCCACCGATGCCAGCGACGTCGCTATTGGTGCAGTACTCGAGCAGGTGGTCAACGGCTCGCCCCGCCCATTGGCCTTCTTCAGCAGAAAACTGTCCAAGGTAGAATCAGGCTATTCTACCTTCGATCGAGAATTGATGACGGTGCACTTGGCTGTCCGTCACTTTCGTCATTTCTTAGAAGGTACGCCCTTCATCATTCCCAGAGACCACATGCCCTTGGTGCACGCCTTTACTCGACAGTCTGATGCCTGGTCCGCCAGGCAACGCCGACATCTCTCCGCCGTGGCTGAATCCAATTGCACCCTTCAATACCTCCCTGGGAAAATGAATCCCGTTGCTGATGCCCTGTCAAGAAACACCTTGGCTGCCGTTCAACTGGGATTGGATTACAACACCCTGGCTGAAGCCCAACGACAGGATCCAGAATATCAAGCATGTAGGACATCCTGCTCATCGCTCCGTTGGGAAGACTTCCCCCTCGACGACTCTAACACCACCCTCCTCTGTGACGTCAGTACTGGCAGACCACGACCTTGGATTCCTGCTCCCATGCGCCGAGATGTGTTTAATTTCATTCACGGCCTTTCACATCCCTCGTGCCGTTCTACTGCACAGCTGCTGAAGGCAAAGTTCATTTGGCACGGCATTTCTAAGGATGCTAAGGATTGGGTCCGCGCCTGTACTTCTTGCCAAACTTCCAAAGTACATCGACACACGGATTCAGGAGTGGGCACCTTTCCTCAACCTCAACGTCGTTTCGCACACATTCACGTCGACGTTGTAGGCCCCCTACCCACATCATAAGGACATCGTTACCTGTTTACCGTCATCGACCGCTCCACTCGTTGGCCTGAAGCCATTCCCATGGAAACTGCAACGTCTGCCTCATGTACATCTGCCTTACTCTCTGGATGGATTGCAAGATTTGATATCCCTGAGCATATTGCTTCTGACAGATGAACCACTTTCACCTCTCAATTGTGGACATCATTAGCGAATCTTCTGGGCATCACCCTACATCAGACAACGGCCTACAACCCCGCTGCCAATGGAATGGTTGAACGTTTTCATCGCACCCTCAAAGCAGCTTTGATGTCCAGCTGCAAGGATTGCAACTGGTTTTCTCAGCTTCCCTGGGTCCTCATGGGACCAAAGACCACTCCTAAAGACGCCCTTGACGTCTCGGCAGCTGAAATTGTGTATGGCGACCCGTTGGTCGTCCCAGCCGAATTTTTTCCTTCTACAACCTCTTCCGATGATCTCCAGCGCATACGTCACGTCGTGGGAAAATTTACTCCATGCCGCCAGACTTACAAGCCCCCAACGAAGCATCACATACCTACAGACTTGATTCTGCAACGCACGTCTTCCTGCGCAACAACACTACCAAGCCACCGCTAACGCCCCCTTTCACGGGCCCTTTCCTTGTGATCCGACGCAGTCCGAAAGGATTCCTACTAAACATTCGTGGCAAAGAAGACTGGGCCTCCATTGATCGTCTAAAACCTGCTTATCTACTGCCAGATGACCCGCCCACAGTTTGCCTCTCTAGAGCAGGGTGCCCTATTTTAACATGTACAGTATGTCATTTTTAGGGGGGGAGCTATGTACCAACCGTGTGTCACACGATCGTATATAAATTATTTTGTATATATTATGCTTGTATCTGCGCTCTTCCCTCGCACTAAAAAGAACCAGAATAGACATGTAACATTGTCACTTTCTCGAACATGTATTTTCCTGTTGCCTTGAGGTTTTGTATATAAAGGAGAGTGTTCTTTAATAAATATACTCAGTTGATTGCATCCTGCCTTTGAGTTCACAACCCTCTCTCGCCTCGTCAGAGTATGTTTATTCTTAAGAGACTGGAGAGAAAGATTGATGAAAAGCTGAGAGATAAACAAGCTGGATCTAGAAAAGGTAAGTAGTACAAAATACGCCTGAGGAACAAATGTTGGATTTAAGAATGTATTTTTTTTTTTATATATTATATGACACGCACCTATGTGCGAACATGGTGCAATCGAGAAGTTGATCTCTCTCTCTCTCTCTCTCTCTCTCTCTCTCTCTCTCTCTCTCTCTCTCTCTCTCTCTCTCTCTCTCTCTCTCTCTCTCAGTGACTTTGGCGAGACCTGTTTCGACATAGTGGAATGTTAATGCCCTCTGCAATATCAGCCTATGGAAAATAACGCCGCCCCATCTCTCTCTCTCTCTCTCTCTCTCTCTCTCTCTCTCTCTCTCTCTCTCACGGAGACTGTTCCTGCAAGGCTTGTTTCAAGGAGATGGAATGTAACAGGTTTTTTTTTTTATCAAGATACATGATAATGCAGTACAGTGCGAAGAGGGTTTACTCCACCTAAGCAAACGACAGCATCTCTCTCTCTCTCTCTCTCTCTCTCTCTCTCTCTCTCTCTCTCTCTCTCTCTCTCTCTCTCTCTCTCTCTTTTGTTTTACACCAACATATATGGATAAAAAAAAAAAAAACGTATTACACCTTATTTTTCTATTATTTGTAGGAAGCATACATCTACAATAACATTGCATGGATAATGACAGTATTTTGTGGGCAAAATCTTACACTAAAAACATTCATTTGAAACGTAAACATTTTTACACTCTTAAAAAGCGGTAGGAACACTTTTTCTTTCATTTTAATTACGTCCCCTTATCACTTGGCAAATCCGCATTGAAAATTCAGGTTTTGTATATTTCCAGTTGTACATACACGGTCTCGAATTTAAATGCTCAAGGTAGTATAATAACACTGTTAACTCATTTTCCTTTAAGTCGGTGGGGGATAAATGCTCCCCCAGTTTCCTAAGGGATGCGCAAACTCCATTGAAAGTTACGCTATATGTAAAATATAGGCAGAAGAATGCACACAAAGCCGAAATGTAATTTTGCACTCGCGTATTGTTGGTATACCACTTCATGGTGGAATACCTTCATAAAAAATCCGCAAAGTATTCCGATTGATGTTCTTTTCGCATGCACAATGGGTTAAAAAAAAAAAAATTTTTCCTATTGGACATTTTTTGTATTATAAATACAACCCAGTCTCCGAATATTACGTTGCAATAATCCACAGTGTATGCATTACTATTTTTTCAGGTGGGAGGGCGCAGAAAAGGAAACATGATGATTGTGAAATACACCTTCTAATAAAAAAAAATAAACGAAAAGGACAACTAGGTGGTAAGTATTACTTAATATAAACAATGTTATGCGAGGTGTTATTATCTTTCGAATTGGCAGTAGAATTGATTTTTAATTCGACTTTAGAACTTCCAAGTAAATTAAAAACCATATTTTCTCTTTTTGCAGCGCTATCAACCAGACACGAATTACTCGAAGAACCCCCACCCCAGGGGATTGCTTCAACGTCCACTGCATGCATGGCCCCAGATTCGGGCACCCGGGGGATGAACGCCAAACTAACAATCAGACGCAAAGTACTCAAAGAACCCCCGCCTCTGGGGATTGCTTTAACATCCGCCGCATGCAACCCCCGAGATTTGCCTACACCAGCAGCAGGGACGCCAGCCACTTCAGGACATATGTTGAAGTTAATTAGAAGAGACATATCCTTCAACAAGATGTATATGCAAGAGGAGTATACATTTATCTCGGTGAGTGATCCACTGTTATTCATACTGTATGCTAGGGATGATATATGGGGATGTTTAAAACTGTATTTTAATAAGAAAAAAAAATTTCTGCAAGGATTGCTGGTCTTTTGACTTTAATCATGAGTAAGAAGACCTTCTAAATGAAGGAACAAACGTAAAATACGCTTATGGAGCTGCGTCTCCCGGCTGCGGTTATCAATTCAGATGAAATTGGCGACCTCCTAAATGTATGGGAGGATGCGGTAAATTCTAAGTTCCCTTGAATAGTTAATGAATTAATGGGGAGTGGGTGGGTAGTGAAAAGCATTGAAAACTTCAACTTTTTTTCCATCGTCAGGCCCTAATGACTGGGATGGGAGCTTCCATTTTTCCAAATAAAGATGTCCGTGGTGGGGTTTTCGTCTTTATTCCCTATGGAATTGGAAATTCCTGTTTTATTCAGTCTCTAGCTGTGTATAGCATAGCTAAATAAAGCCAAAAACCTCATCGGGGAAATATTGCCTCCCCTGTAAATTGCATGCAATATGTTAACTTCCACAAAATTGTCATGCCTACTCAGTGGGAGGATATTTCACACATCGAGGTAATGAATCAACTCACCAATTACATATATGAAATAAAGAGAGGAGGGATGGGAAGTACCTCATTCAGTTGGCAAGGCTTGGAACGAAAAAATTTCCAACTACCGTCCCCCTCCTACTAATGGGTGGTGACCATATTTGCTTCATTTAAGATTTTCACCATTTTGTGAAAAATTTTGCTAGCGAAAATCCTTCCAACCCTCTTTACTTGTGCCATAACTGTCTATCACAGCATGCAGCAACTACCAGACAAAAACAGAATGAAGCTACCTGCGATCTGGCAGTGACGCTGAATTTTACTACACGTGGGAGTACAAAATATTTAGAAACCCCCATATGACACAAAAGTTTTCTTATATTTGTGTCTTTGACTTAGAATCAGCTTTGATGAAATCCCCTGGGGCTTATGGTGTGGACACCATACACGAATCAACAGCTTGTTGCTATATCATTAAGGACAGCGAAGGAAAAATGGCAGCCTCCAGTTATTATTGCGGGAATGATTGCGTCGATAACTTTCTGTCAGACCTTAATGATTGTTGGGGAAAATATTCCCCCATTGATATGACAACCGAGGATGAAAGAACTTTCCAACAGCTGACCGAATGCCAGCAGTGTAAGACGCCGTTCAAGCACGGCCATGATAAGCACAGCACCAAGACCATACCAAACCCCAGCACGGCCATGACAAGCACAGACACCAAGACCATGCCAAACCAAAGAATAACTTCATTGAGGCTTACTGCGTGTGTTGTAATTTAGCGTGCCACGAACTTAAAACTCGAATCCCTGTTTTCGCACATAATTCTATTTATGACCTAGGTCTTATCCTTAAGGAACTGAAAAATAGTCTACATTAAAATCATGATGAAGCAAGGGCTTAAAATTCAGCAAATGACCATTGAGAATTTAATTTTCCTTAACTCTTTAGCCTTTTTAGGTTCCTCTTTGGATAATTTACCCTCTGAATATTTTAGGGAGGGAAGGAAGGCTTACTTAACAGAGGAAATGCTAGGCAGAATTTAGGATAAGAAGTTAAGGGGTGAAGTCATTCAAGGAAAATTACCTTTCTGCTATGACTATATAAACAGTCTTACAAAACTCGAGGAAACAAATTTACCCCCCAAAATCGGCATTTTACAACAATCTAAAGGCGTGCGATATATCAGAGGAGGAATATAAATGCTCTCAGCGTGTTTGGGATATAAGCAAACGTAAAACACTGAAAGACTTTCTTCTCCTTTACCTCATTGTAGACACGGCTATATTGGGGGATATTCTCATTTGGTGGCGCTTTATACTTTATGATATGTATGGCCTGGATTCACCACACTATGTTTTACTTCCATCCTATGCCTTTGACAGCTTTCTTAAGATGAGGAAGATTGAGCTGGATCACGTCTATGATGAAGAATTGTATAATCAAATCAGGCGTAATGTCAAGGGGTGGGTTTCACTTCTGTGGTGCGTCAATCATTCAATGCTAACAACAGGTTAATCCAGAAATCCACCAAAGTTCTTACATCCTTTATTTAGACTTCAAATCACTGTATGCAACAATTGTGACTAAGAACATTCCCACTGTTGGAATTTGTAAACTTTCCGATGAAGAAAAGGATCAGTTATTAGGAAGGGGTATTGAAAATTTTATTTCAAACAGGGATGAAGGACACTGGCTCTACGTCACTACTAAAGCACCTTCAAAAGAAGTTGCTAGGGCCACTGATGAACTGACGTTATGCTTATCCCACGAGGAAGTTGCTTTTAGAAATCTATCACCCTACTGTAAAAATGTACTAGAATACTGAGGACGCATGACTGTAAAATGTAAAAACTTTATGGCCACCCACCAGAGTAAAAAAGAATATCTTATCTCCCTCTCCCTTTTACAGCTGTGTATGGACTTAGGCCTTAAACTAGAGGTTGTGCATTCAATCTATGAATTGAGCCAAAGTGCTTACATGAGGGATTTTATTGATTTTAACATTGAAGCGAGGAGCGCAGCAACCTCATTACCAGAAAAAAAACCTTCAAAGCCATGAGTAACTGCATCTTTGGGAAAACTTTACTTATCCCCTTGAAATACGCCAAAAGAAATAAAGTTGTCACTAAAGCTGTCACCTACTTGAAGGAAACCCGGAATCCAAGGCTAAAATAAACCATCCATTTGTCGGAAGACCGTATTATGTGTACTTCCACACTCCCACAGGTTGTCATCAATATGCCTAATTACATAGGTTTTGTCATTCTAAAATCGGCCAAGTTTGATCTTTACTACGTCTTTTATAAGGTTCTAAGGAATAATTATGCTGATAAAGTCAAACTCATTTACACCGACACAGACAGTTTCATTTTTGATCTGGAAGTTGCCGATCTTAATTCGGACTTGGCTCAAGAACCATTGAAATCGTATATGGATTTTTCCAACTTTGACATTGATCACCCGCATTTTAGTAAAGAGAGAAAAGGGGTGAAAGCATTGAAACCTAAGATGTATTCCATGCTAGTTAAGAAGCAAGGGCACATTAATAGTGTGAAAGGTATTCTAGGACACATGCATGCTTCTATAGAGCACGATCAGTATTCCCAAATCCTGGAAGATCATCGAGTCAACTATCTCACTGTGCGGATAATTGGAAATGTGAGAGGGCAGATGAGTACCACTAGGGTAAAAAAGAAGTGTCTCTCCGCTTTTGATTCAAATCGTTATCATTTGACTCCATACAGTTCTTACGCATACGGACATCGTATATTGAAAGGGGAAATGAGAAAGTTGTGAGCGAAGCTCGAGTCAACAATCCCCTTCCCAAAGTGCTGAAACCACCTCCAGAACAACTTCCATGTGTTTATGAAAATTTATGGAAAAAGAGAGAAGAGGAGCTTACGGCCAATTTTTCTCCAACCGTTGCAAATTCCTTGATAATAGAACGACGGAAAAAAAGGGGAGGTGGTGATTAATGATAATAACAAAACTTTAATATGAATGATTACCATGATTGCCCTTTTCCATGTATTGCATTGCTAGAGAAAAAAAATGTTGACTCTTTCCATTAAAGGTTTTATTTATTTCATAGTACTTATATCCTTACATTTATACACCCCTCTCAGTTGGATAGAGGATTAATTAAAATGTACAAGTGCTTTAAAGTGGAACATTTGGACCTTTTTAGAGAGCCATAACGTATTATTGTGTATGGTTTCTCCACCTCGGGTAAATCCTACCTTATAGAAAAACTAATAGTAAAATATGAAAGTAAGTTTACGCAGATTATTGTGTACGGCGGGGATCAACATACTTTGAAATCGCAGCCAGTAATAGGACCAATAATCTCACTTTGCAAATATCGTAGACCCATTGAGTGAGATAGATACGGAAGCTGGTCCATACACGATTTTATATATTCTGGCTGATATATTTCTCGAAGCTGTACATGACAATATTGTTGTGGATGTCTTCAAGGGGTGTCATAAAAATACCTCGGTTATATTTATTACACAAAACATGTTTTATAGTAGAAAATACGCTAGAAATATAAGTATAAATGGCTACCATATGCTATTGCTGAGAACAAGTGATATATCACAGGTCAAGTTATTAGGAAGGCAAATATTTGGTTCTCCTTTATCAAAGAAATTTGTGAGTATTTATAAGAAGGCTGTTATGTCTAAACCTTTTTCCTATTTGCTAGTTGATTTAAGTTTAAATATTCCTAGCAAACTCCATTTGAGGACAAATATAGCAGGGAGTTCCTCTTGAGAGGTAGTTTTTGGAGAATTCGGAGACAGAGAGGAAGATTTTTGAAACGGTATATGAAAACTATTCTTAACCATCAAGTTTGGGAGGAATTAATTCCACTTACAGAGCCGCTAGAGATTTAGACCCACGAATTACCTTAAACGATGTAAAGGACTATTTGGCCACGCAAGATGCCCATACTCTGCATACACTAACAACAAAAAATTCCCCAGGCATCAAATGGTGTCTCATGCTCCAAAAGTTATCATCAACTGCAATCTTGCCAATATGCAGCATTTATCTAAATTCAACAAGGGTGTAAACTACCTTCGGATTTGCATAGACATTTTCTCTCGCTACTTTAAGATTGTTCCTTTTAAATACAAGAAGGCCCAGACTGTGTTAAAAGGCCTAAAAGCAATCCTTTTTCTACCGCAATTTCAGGGTGTGAGTTGGCTTCTTACTGATAGGGGATCAGAATTTTATAAAAAAAACTTATGATCCAGCACCTAAAAGAAGAAAATATAAAACTCTACAGAATATCCTCAAATGAAATGAAAGCAGCCATTGCATAACATATCATACATACTCTAAAGCAAAAGATATATAAACATTTAACTCTGAGAAATACTCTCACATATCTTGACGTTCTCCCTGAACTCGTGAAAAACTACAATAGGTCCCCACACAGTGGGTTGGGAGGGGAGTGTGTCCCTTCTCTAAGTTCATGGATATACGGACCCGGAAATCATAAAGCGGCAATTTCGGAGGATGTATAAAGCAAGTATCTTTACATCAAAACACAATAGTAAGGCGCTAGACGTAGGCCAGACAGGCTCCGTTGACTTATTATCTGGAGGATTTCGGTGGTGAAAAAATTGAGGGTGTTTTTTATAAAGCGGAACTAATACCCATAGCTATACCAGAAACTTTCTCTGTTGACATTATCAAAACGAAAGTTAGGAAGGGCAACGTCAAGTATCCCATGTCGTGGAGGGGTTATCCTCCGAGTTTTAACTCGTAGGTGGATAGTAAAGATGTTGAAAGTCTGCTAGGAGAAACTTAAAAATGAAATCAGACATACACGAACATGGGGATTTTCTTCTCTTCTTAAATAACCTCTCCCAGAAAAATGGGCTAAATTAATTCCTTTGCTAAAGAGAATACATCTCGAATGTTAATCAGATATCTTCTCTACCTTTTTGAAGGGATACCTAACTCGTGATAGTAAAGCAAAAGAAAAGGTAAAAAAATATAGGGACAGTAGCTCGGAAAGAGACCCCATAAAGTGAAAAGAAAAATCTTATCATCACAGAGAGGGGCCACCATACTTTCTGTACTTCTACCTTTAGCAGCAAGTCTGATTGTGAGTTTGTTAGGGAGATGAAAGAATACTGTCTGATTTCGCGAAAGACGGTAGAAGGGTCTAATTACCGCGAGATGTCAAAGAAATAAGTGTTCAAAAATCTAAACAAAATGTACAGGAAAATGGAAGGGATGATAAGCAGCAGGGTGGAGGGGGTAATAGGGGTTTGCTACAAAATTTAGTCGAAATGATACAAACAATCAAGTGCAAGTTATAAAATGAACCGAAGAAAAGAAGGCATAAAGAATTGGGGGAGAAAGGTGGGCGTGATCCTCTCCCCCTCCCCACGGCATGGGCTTACTCCAATCCCCCTATTTGAGAATATTATTGACTTGAAATTATCCCCCTCCAACAGAAGGTATGCTCTTTCATTCCTTAATTTTTGAAGGCCGGGACGATGTCGAGAGGTATGATAGGGGAAACTTGAGAAAAACCATCCACGGTTTAAATTTAATAGACGTGTTTAAGAAATTAATTTAGCAAGTGGGTGCTATTGAGGAAGAGGAAGTGCCTTTTTATAGAACCCAGCTAGATACAGTGGGAATGCCCTATACTTATATAAAGAATGTAAAAGCTTGGATGCAGATATATGGAATTAAAGGGAAAGGGGGGAGAACATGTGAGGAAAGTAAAATAATAAAAGTGAAGGGTAAAACTGTGCTGGATACCTTATTAGAAATGACTGGGTACCAGCTAAAGTCAACATGAAATACATGTGTTAGCATGTTGTGCCTGGAAGGTGTGTAAAGGGGGAGGGGTTTCAGCAGTCTAGCTATAGTCGGAGATAGTTTATGTTTCAATGATCAGTTTACAACATGATCCCCGCAGGATGCAGTACTCCCAACTAAAACTAAGCATTGCCAGCTTTACACCACAGCTTCTGAGGAAGGAGAATGTGTGTTTGGTAGTAGGGGGTAATTCCATTGGCGTCGTATCCTACGGACTTGCGGCGCAAACATATAAAACCTACCTCTACAGTGATATTGTGAACAGTCAAAGAAGGCTCTTTAATTTAAGCCGATGCATTCCCACAGACAGTCATCCTGTTGGAAGTGTCATCTTGCAGAAATCACTGAATTGCCCCACCGTGAGTGTACCATGCGTAGCCACGTTGATAACCCAGTTTAATTACGGCTACTCTTATGATAATGAGAGTGAAGGAAAACTTCGATTGTATGTGTCTATTTAAAGGGATACTCACTTTGTCGTGAAATTGCAAAATGGTACAACTGAGACACTTTTTTTTTTTCACTTTAAGTGGTGTGTACATGAAATGGAACAGTCTGCCCTTGAAAAGGGAAATGAACGCGTTAATATTTACGCCATCCCAATTGAAATTGGAAGGTCTGGTCTTGCCAATGCAATATGGATGCAATATTATTTTCCAGAGTTAGTAGATCCGGGTAGGTGGTTGGTTGGAAATGGTAAACAACTCGTTTTATTCCCATCAGAAAAATGTGTGCTGCCCCCTGAAATGGAAAAATTGGATAGGTTTCCCTTTGTCACTCATAGTTGTTTGTGGCTGGAGGTATTTGAATGTACCATACTTATTTTCTTATTTATTAAAAGGATCTCATTTATTCAAATAAATTAACTCATTTGTTTAAACGAAAAATATATATGGTGTAAGATCCGCCGTTTTTTATTGTTATCTTTGAGTTAAATATTCTTCTCATTCTGTGAATGAGAATAATTATGTAATAAGGGTGGTGTTTCAATGTACTTATTTTCTCATTTATTCAAGTAAATTTGCTCATTTGTTTAAACCAAAAATATTTACTGTGTAAGATTCCCAATTTGTACTTTTATCTTCGAGTTAAATGCCAAGCTCATTCTGCGAATGAGAATAATTATATAATAGATGCTTCATTAATAAGAATTCTTACGTTAATTTTGGTTTAGATATACCTGACACATCTCAACTACTTCAGTTATCTCTTGGTCGCAATGGCTGGAGAAAGTCATGTCATAACACTGATATCTCTGGGCAATAGGGAAATATTCCCTAAAAATAATGCTGGCAGCTTTACAAACAACCTCCAAAATAGTATAAAATTAGATCATAATTTGGAGCAGGAAGTAGCCCTTGTAAATATCTATTACCCAAATGAAATTTATGGACTTTTCAGTGGTGAAGTTGATTCAGGAATAGAAATAATTATTACAAAAGTGCAAACATCCGCAGGCGGAAGCCTACCATAACTTCAGCTACTGAGGAAATTTACAAACCTGGAATATGTATTCTATCCATTGATGCTGGATACATGGTCTCCAGCATTAACCAATATTTAACATACGTTGTAAAGAAGATCCTCTCACTCAGATTTTATCAGGAAAATGTACCCGCGGCAGGTCTATTAGAATATGACTATCAAAGGAGGAGGGTGCTAATAAAGTTTACAACGACTAGAAACTGAAGAGACAATTTATCGAAAAGACCTATTCATGCCATCAAATTAAAACTTGGTAAAAGCATAGGAGTTACATTAGCATTTAACTCGGACAAGCCTTATCAAATTTTTGAAACAAATCCAGGTAATTCGTTTGCTCCATTTTCCCCTTCCCCAACATAGAGGGTGGACTTTGTCCTCATTTATTCGGGTATTGTTGAAAGGTCCTATATCTGTGTTAAAAAAAGTTAAGAAACTGGACATTTAGTATGTGGGGAAGTGAAACGAGAGGTTATTATACTTATGTTTATTACCCTCTAGGGACAAAGAAGGACGGGAGATACACTTTCGTGAGGATGCCAGCACAATTTGCATCCTTCATATTAGACCAAAGCAGAAAATTATATAAAAGATGCTACATCCCACAGTAATCATTTATTCAGACTGCGACACCATGTGGGTTGCCTTCCTTCCACTGTCTCCTGAGGAGTTTAGCATCATATTTACTACTCCCGAAATAAAACTCCTACGTGGAAGGGCTTCAGAGATATTGAGATTTTTAGAGCCCCAAGATGTTCGAAGCAAGGGAGTGGGCTTTTCAACCTATTAGCCGGACTCGCTAAAAAGGTTGCATCCTTTGTGGCAAAGGTCTGTCCTACCTTCTGGCCTTGAATTTTGGGCAAAATGTCATGGGAGATTTACAACTGGGGACAAGATATTTCAAATCAAGCCTTAAACTGAGAGGGTTGAAGGCCGCTAAGTCGACAGGTCAATGTATTGTTACTGGCAAGGTAAGAAAAGGAAAAATGTCAAAGAACTGTAAAGAAGAAAGAGTATTTAAAAAGAAAATCTCCTCTCGTAGGAATATAGGATATAAAGACTTGCTTAGTGTAATGTGATTTAGTGCCAGTAAATAGGTGTTTGAGTGGAGTCATTCAACATGGCATCGGTGGCACTGAGAATTGCGGGTCTTGCGAACTCCCAACCGCAAAATACACCGCTCGGGTGGTGGACGTTTTTCCAAGACCTGATCATTTACAGGTGGTGGAAGCATGAGTGGTTGATCGACAAGCATGTTTTATTCTCCCAACAAATCTTACTTCAGGGGGAGCAATCACTGATTGGTATCTCAAATTTCGTATCAATGGCGTAAAAGGAACACTAATTAATTCAGCCAGTTTGGCTATAGAACTACATTTAAAAGCCGCGTCACACGATGGATCCACGTTGCGGGATGGTGTAAATGTTGTATTTTTCAATGCTTGGGCAAATACAATCTTCAAGTCCGGTCAGGTTTATATCGGCGAAAGACTCGTAGAATCAAATCCCCATTTCAATTTCTGGTCTTTCATAAAGTTATCAGCTACGGCAAAGTCTCACACTGTCAAAACAGTTGGACGGCGTGGATGTCTTTTCCAAGATCACAAGGGAACCTCCATTTCAAATGTTTTACCGGACGATTATTTTACAAAATGGAAAAAATTGGAAAAGGAGTGGGTTGCTAAAGGTAAAAGAGAAGGATTGCCTCTTACTCATCTACTTATATTCGATGTGGCCTCAGTAGACGAATATTTGATGGATAATATCGAAGTTCGTATCAAGTTGGAATTAGCCCCGAATGCGTGGTTCATTAATTTCACCGCAGAGATAGAGAGAGGACTTTTAGATTTCATCTACAAGAAGCCGGGCTCCATATTGATAAAATCCTCCCAAGGACCCCATCTTTACTCGCCATTCGTCAGGCACTTTCAAATCCCAACTGTCTTTAATAAAACACTTGACAGGACATATACGTTAGCCCCTAATCAGACGCAACCAACGTTGGATTTACCCTTCAATAAGCTTTTACAGGAAAAGTTATACCTAACTATTGTTAATATGGAGAGTTTTAATGGTATTCTGAATAGGAATCCCATATATTTCGGTCATAATAATCTTAAACACATAGGGGTCACACTGAGTGGTTCCACTTTGTACGACATAAATAGTCAATTCCCCGAAAATTATTCCCATCTTTACTACGAGACATTAAAATCTTTAGGCTTAACTTATGATCACTTAATTTATTATGATTGCTACGACCGTGGTCGACCCGTCATCGTGTTTAATTTCAAACCTGAAATTGCATTGATGGATACGCTCGAAGTAGAGAAAAAATGGGAATTTAAGAATCCATTTAACGTTTGATAGGCAAGTCACCCAGAATATAATTATATTATTGTTTGGGGAAACCCCGGGAGTGATAACCACCGATCAAAACCGAAATGTATATTGTGATGTCAGGGCGTGATCAATAAAAGGTTTCCTACAGCTTTCTAAGAGTG
>NC_090753.1:23665872-23680162 GCF_036898095.1 Palaemon carinicauda | reverse complement strand
CACGAACATAAGCGGAAAGCATTGCGAAAGCCGTCCGTGGGTGAAAAAAAATGAATTAGGTACTCAGCAACATAAGGAAATTGATGGAAGTGATCGTGATTATTAGTTATGGAATTGAAGGAAGGAAATAAAAAATAGCTTAGCAGCTCAGAATAGTATAGTATTAAGAAAAGCTGTCTCTATTCACTAGTGATGATGGTAAAAAGGATGAGGCTTGAATAGAAAGAAAAAAAATCATGATGACACAAGAAAACTTTGATGTATCAACCTCCAGTTTATTTGTTGTTGACCAAACGGAGAGTGAGAATTCTAGTATATGGATCTATTTCCATGTATATATATATATATATATATATATATATATATATATATATATATATATATATATATATATATATATATATATATATATATATATATATATATATATATATATATATATATATGTATATATATATATATATATATATATATATATATATATATATATATATATATATATAATGTCAGCTCACAAATAAAAGAAAGTCGGTCTAATGATGAGAGATGATATTCATCATAATCTAAGTCAAAGTAATGTCCAGGAAAATTGAGAAATCAGACATAAAAAATCTGATGATAGTAAATGCTAAACATCATATATTGAGGTTAACAATAGATATAAAATTAAATCAGAATATGTTAAACGAAAAAATAATTTAATTTTGAACGCAAGATTATAAAACATTTTTATATTTAAAAAACTATATGTTATTATCATTTATGTATGTAATGTATATCATTACTTTGTTCACTTACTATGCGTACTGTTATACATAAAGACTATCTTTTTTTTTATAATTGAAAATAAATAATGAACAACTGTAAATATGAGATTATGATAATTATTTGTAAAATATAAAAAAAAGTACTGACTAAAACCAAGAACAGTTGAATCATTGTTTTTCATATTAATGATTTGATTATTCCAACTAGGGTTGTAAAATAAAATTTTGTTTTTCAACTTTATTATTATTATTATTATTATTATTATTATTATTATTATTATTATTATTATTATTATTATTATTATTACTTGCTAAGCTAACACCCTAGTTGGAAAAGCAGGATGCCATAAGCGCAGGGGCTCCAACAGGGAAAAGAGCCTAGTGAGGAAATGAAACAAGGAAAAAAAAAATATTTTAAGATGAGTAACAACATTAAAATAAAATATCTCCTATATAAACTATAACCAAAAAAAATTTATATAACACCAGGTAAAAGAGGAACACGATAGATTACTGTGCCTGAGGGTACCCTCAAGCAAAAGATCTCTAACCTAAGACAGTGGAAGACCGTGGTGCAGAGGCTATGGCATTACACAAGACTAGAAAGCAATGGTTTGGTTTCGAAATGTCCTTCTCCTAGAGGATCTGCTTACCATAGTTAAAGAGTCTCTTCTACCCCTACCAAGAGGAAAGTAGCCACTGAACAATTACAGTGCAGTAACCCCTCGGGTGAATAAGAATTGTCTGGTAACTTCAGTGTTGTCAAGTGTATGAGGACAGAGGAGAATTGTGTAAAGAATAAACAAGAATATAAGGTATGTGTGTGTAGGAAAAGGGAAAAAGAATCGTAACCAGAGAGAAGGATCCAATGTAGTACTGTCTGGCCAGTCAAAAAATCTCATAACTCTCTAGTAGTAGTATCTCAACAAATGGCTGATGCCCTGGGCAAAGTAGCAAGAGGGTGCATTCTATCAATAGAAGGTTATGAAAGGGTTAGTGCCTATGCTGGATGGAAGAATGAAGTGAGGAAATTAACAGCAGTATCTGATGAGGGATAAATAGTGCCTCCCCAGATATCAACCAGTATAACAGTGACCCCATCTCAGCTCTTCTGAAGGGATCCATGGTCGTTGTTAGATTACATGAAAAATAGGGACATATAGTGTTAGAAGGCTTGTCAAAAATAAAAGGGAAGAAAACGGACGTTGAAATAATTACTTTAGCCAAGAAAAGTTTTTTTAGGAAATGATTCAGTGTGTGAACTGATGTGGGAACTTACATATGACAGAATCCAAGGAGCCATGATGTGGCGGGAAGCACACAAAAAGACAACCTCCACACCTTTGAATCTTACTGACAATAGTCTCCTCAAAACAAACCTTGTACTTTCGTAATCTTACAGCTGGACTCTTGCACAGGAAGGATACTTGAAATCATCATAACCTTAATAACTATATTCCTTAATACTAATACATTCGAAAAATACTCTAATTCAGTTTAACATTGATGCATATAATAAATAGCCAAAACCTATCTATCTATCTATCTATCTATCTATCTATCTATCTATCTATATATATATATATATATATATATATATTTCAAATAAGCCATATATATTAATACATTAAAGTCTGGATTCTCTTAACGACCTCGGGATCAGAGCCCAAGGCGGAACCGCCCAAAGACTATGATATCGGACCGGCGGGGATTTGAACCCTCGTCTAGGATATCTGTATGCCAGTGACCATACCACTCTGCCACGAAGAAAGAGTGGTATGGTCACTGGCATACAGATAACCTAGACGAGGGTTCAAATCCCCGCCGGTCCGATATCATAGTCTTTGGGCGGTTCCGCCTTGGGCTCTGATCCCGAGGTCGTTAAGAGAATCCAGACTTTAATGTATTAATATATATGGCTTATTTGAAATATGAAACACGTTTAAATGTGCAAAAAAAAAAAAATTATCATATATATATATATATATATATAAATAAATTTCTACCTCATACTTGGGATCGAACGCTAGCCCCTTCTAATGAAAGGCCAGGTCGAAACCAACCATGTCACGCGAGCCCATAAAAGAAATTGGAACCTGACGCTACCAGCTGTCCGAGGATTTACCTGGCGAGACATCAGTCTCTTACCAGCGAGTTTTATCCAATTTCCCGGGCCACCACGTGACGGCCCGGGAAATTGGGTAAAACTTGCTGGTAAGAGACTGATGTCTCGCCAGGTAAATCCTCGGACAGCTGGTAGCGTCAGGTTCCAATTTCTTTTATGGGCTCTTGTGACATGGTTGGTTTCGACCTGGCCTTTCATTAGAAGGGGCTAGCGTTCGATCCCAAGTATGAGGTAGAAATTTATTTCTATTTGAACACGATGTTGTGTTGATATATATATATATATATATATATATATATATACTGTATATAGGGTATATGTGGCCAATAGCACCACGTAGCCTCATTCTAGACAGAGACGATTAATTTACAACAGTTACAGCTCTCTTGGGCCAAAGAGTTTAAATCATGAAGCAGTCAAATCAATAATCATTATCCGGTCCTTGTCATTGCCCTAATTATCACCAATCCATCAAGAATGATTCCAATCAATAAATACTAGAGAGCAAGGGTTGTCATTATTCTGGTAAAATATGTCAACACAAGCCTTTCCAAATCCGTAGTCATGTCCGTTCCAGTTCGTTTACCATTAAAACTGTTTTCATTAATAACAACCACAAGCCAAGAGGAGGAAATATAAATATAAATAATAAACTGTTTCCGTCATTCACAACCAAAACAAGCAAAGATAAACAAAATATTACTTACTTTTATTAAAGAAAAAAAATTCTATGCAGGTCGGAAAAATAAGATAATCCAGCATTCACATTCGTTTCTAATAGCAGTCAGAATAAGACAAAAAAGTATTTGTCCCAGACATACACAATTGCCCTAACCTATACAACAATCTTTCTCGCTACAAACAATCATTACATTAACTACCTCTCGTTCTTTGATTTGTTCTCTCTCTCTCTCTCTCTCTCTCTCTCCTCTCTCTCTCTCTCTCTCTTTCTCTCTCTCTCTCTCTCTTAAATGGTTTCGGCAAACCACGAAAAAATATAAAAAATAAACAAGTAATTTATCCAATACAGGCTGAGAACAATGTTCACCAGAATATCAACCTATAGCTAGTAACGTTGTTAATAGCTATTCTAATGTGATTGTAATAGATGACATGAGACACTGGGGGGGGGGGGGGGGGGGGGGGGGAGTTTGAACGATTTCTCTTTATCATTGAAACTGGGCAGATGAAGCCAATCATGTCAATGTCCTACAGGGTACCCATTCATTTCCAAGAGGTACAAATGCAAATTAGTAAATTAGGAGAACAAGGGATTATTGAGGAGAGGGAATCTCCTTAGGCTTATCCAATTGTAACAGTTAAGAAAAGGGATGGCTCAATAATATTGTGTATTGATTGTAGGAAATTGAATGCAATTTCTATCGTCCTCAATCGAAGAGTTACTCGTAAAGGTTCGTGATAGCAAATATTTTATAACCATCGATTTATAATCTTAACACTATCAAATACCCTTACAGTATGAAAGTAAATGCAAACTGGCATTTGTAGCCAACAATAATCTATTTCTGGAAAATGACCCTAGTCATTTTTATATATAATGATGCTTGTGTTATCTCTCTTATTTGGCCATAATGTTCTTGTTTATCTTTGAAATGTCATAATTACAGGGAAAATGGCAGAATTACATCATCAATGTATTCGTAAAGCCTTAGATGCATTGCCCTGCAATGGTATAGAAATTAATTCAGTGAATTATAAAGGTAGGTCTAATTTCTAGGTCATGTTATAGCCGCAGAAGGAATTCGACCCTGACCCTGCAAAGTACAACCTATTAAAGAGTTCTCAAGGCCATGCACTCCTATAGAAGGAGCTAGATTTCTTAGGCTTGTAAGGATTTACCGTAAATCCACAAAGACAATACACGAAAGAGGGGAAGCTCCAGCCACAGTCGCATCGGCCGCATACAAATTAGTACCAGGCATGAAATGAAGATGGCGGTAGCATTGCACCTCCCTACATCGTCTGTTTGTTTACAAAGCGGGGCATTCAATTTCAATCATGAGTGGGCGTAGCCATCATCACCCGTGTCGTGTGTGAGGTTTGCAATAGGACGAAATATGATTTTCCCCATCTGATTTTTCATGTTTTTCCTCAGAATAAAGAAAGGTAATAAAATCATTACATCTGTTACAAAGTACATGATGACTTTTAGAGAAAATGAAGAAATAAAATAGACCAAAGCAAAATTGAATGTCGGTGCAGTGTTATTCCGAAATAAATATTGGAAAATATTTACAATACGATGGATGCCTCTAAGCGGATTTTCGACTAGAAAAAAATATGGCATTTTTTTACTTATGGACATTAATTGCTTTCAACATAAAATATAGGTTTTTCCGTTGTATTATGATGTGATTTGAATGATTTTGAGGTTCATTTCCATCGCAAATGAATACTTATCCTTCCACCATCCCTCCCCCTATAGGTAACAATCTGGGGGAACCTCCTTGCGAAGCGTGGTTTTGGGGGGGAAAGACAAAGTTGGTAAAAACAGTGCAAAATGGAGGAAAACACCTAAATATAACACTCAAACATATAAAAATGAACCGGTAAACAGGTATATACTGAATTCGAAATACATAAAAATAGTGGAAATGGGAAAACCCGAGCCAAGAATTTTACATGAGAAAATGGCATATAAATGCACTATATGACCAGTTATTGCACGTCACATTGTAGTTGTGCACTAACCTGACCTAACCTAACCTAACCTAACGTTTTACTTGATTTGTATAAGAACTAGGTTACCTTGTTAATGTCCATAACTAAAATAATACCAAAAATAAAAATATTCTTAACATTTGAAACCCCAACAACTAACCTAACCTTCCTGGTAGTGTACATCAGTAGCCTAATCATGTCAACAGTAAACCTAACCATATCAGCAGTACCATAACCATGCCAACACTCACCTAACCATGTCAACAGTAATTTGCAATGGAAATGAAGCTATCTTGCAAAAGCATATCAAAATCAATTAGAAAAACTATATTTTCTTGTCATTTAGAGGCGTCAATTGTATTTAAAATAAATACCCTAAAGTTATATTTGCATATCTTGAAAATCTCTAGAAATATGAAATAATCACACCAATTCCTATCACTGTCATACAATTCGTGAATATTGGGTTTCCATGCCTTTTCCAGATAGGCTACTCACAGCAACTTTGATATACTGTATATATACTGTAGTTATGTTATATCCTCAGCAGCTTACCCTTGGGTTGTAGTTATAAGTGTTTACCTTAATTTTTCATTAATAAGTAATTATTTAGCAAACCAAAGTTGTTTCATCCGGAAGGATGGATCTTATGGGAGCATTCATATGGGAGAGCATAAGTAGGTTACTCAAGTTAGAGTGTTTTACTTTAATTTCAAGTTCACTAACCTTTTAATCTATTTTCCCATAAGTATGGATAAAAAGCATTCAAAATAAAAAAAAATACATGCAAACCAGCATATCTGCTCCCACAAGATCCATTCTCACCATTTCATCTATGTTTCTGCATTATATGCTCATAATTGTTCAATTTTTAAAATTAAATCTTGTAATTGGTACCAACACCCCGCATAGTATTCCAAAGTAAATTTACCATTTGGCAGCAAATGTACGCAAGTAATACAGTAGTAATAAATTGGCAAAACAAGTTGTGAAAACCTATGATATTTGCTTGTACTGTGCATGATGCAAAAAGAAACATGGTTCAAGTCAACTAGAATAATAGTTTCAATTTTTTTTTTTTTTTTAGGAATGTACATGCTTCTTGCAGAAATGGCATTTTACTAGAAAATACCAGGCAGAAGTGTTGGTTATATTACCTTCATAAAAGGGTGCCAAATTAATATGCATTTTTGAGAACTCCCACAGTTGGGCTACGAGATTTTAATAAATTGTTATAAATAGGTTCTGACTTGATCAAGAGCTTAATAAATAATTATAAAGTATAATAAAGTGTATTCATTCCTCTAGGTTCTTAGATTTGTCTGACACATATGTATTATTGTATGTACAGTATATAATATTTTAGGAATAAGTACCTAAATATCATATATATAGATATAAGGAAATACTGTATATTGTAACTTCCCTTAGACATGGATTTCAACTTCCCTCAAATGACAAATGATGAATTGCCACCCTGCTTCATAATATCTATGTCTATGTATTTGCAGATGCCTACAGTTGATTAGAGTTGTCAATAATGTCTTCTTGATAAAAGTACAAAATATGTAAACAACTGTTGTAGAGTATGCAGTCTTCACTTTTCTTGCAAGAACTATGTGACTTCAGATTCCTCAAGACTCAATAAAAACGCATGTCCAGATCAAAATCTTGCAGGTGTGGATGAATATGTTATTGCTATAATATAAAGACGTTGTTATATACTGTAATTTGTTTTATAATACATTTTTATAGTACAGTATTATGGACTGAAAATGTTAGTTATACTAGTAACTCTTTCCCACTTTCACAGGTAATCCAAATGATACATCTGCAGCACCAGCAATAACATACAACTCTGAGTGCAGTACTGCACCATTTGAAAGCATTTTTAAAAAACTGGCACAGGTATAGTTCAGTTTGTAGTTTTGAAATCTAATTGTTTTGGTTGAATGATTTCTCTGTGGTTTGTTTCCTATTTGATTTGTGACGTCAATTTTTATTTGCTTTTTATGAAAATTAAGTTAAACCTAGATTTTTGCTTATACAGTTTTCTGTAAAATACAGCATTGCATTTGTTATAAAAGGATACATTACTTTTACTACTTTGTTGTTGTACTTTTCTTAGTTTTATCAACAAATATTGCTTAACCTTTGCCTAATCAGCATGCATGTTAGGTCTGCTTGTTCATTTTGATTTCATATTATTGGTTTTGATTATCCCATGCTTTGTTTGCTATTCAAATTCTGATATATGCATGTTTTGTTTGCATGACTTGTATGACTAATGCATGCAAATGAAGCATGTGCCATTTCTTTTACTTTGTTTATGTTCTTTGCAAGAACATCTGTGTACAGTCGCTTAGGTATGTACACTATACAATCATGAGCAAAAACCCCCAAAAAGGAAAATAGTTACTGTATACTATATTGGTGAAATAATAAGATAATATGAGAATAAGTTTGTTTCATTCTAACTGCCCTCTCAATTTTAGATAAAGATACTTAGCAATTAATGTTTCATTAAGTGAAGGATTTTAATTAATGATTCAGAAATGCCTAATGTATAAGTCATAAACTATGATAGAGCCCTATAATCATGTTAACAAGCAATATTAATCGATTTAGTATTCAATGATTAATAAAGAGAAGTTTACTGCAGCATAAGAATAAATATTAACATTTAGATAAGCCGCTCTACGTCACAGCCGAGTTTTAGTTAAGGGCATGATTAATAGATGGCGCGCATTCTGAAGGGTTGGATGATGTTTTTTTAATGGTATTAATAGTCAGTTTCCCATCTTTCGTGTATTGTCTTTGGTGAATCCATAAGAGGTTTTGGAGAAATAGCGAGACCTTTAGATGCTTTAAAGAAACAAACAGTAATAAATTGTAAAATGGAACAAGGAAAGGTGTTTAAACAATTCAAAGTTGCATTAACCAGTGATGAGTTACTGGCATATCATGGATTTGATCATCCTTTTTGTTAACAACAGATACGACTAGCTTACCTTTCGGTGGCATGATTTCTCAATGAAACAATGAGGGTAAAGAGCAACCTTTTTGTGTTTTTCTAGTATATGTGTATTTGGGAATGCTTTTACTTAGGACACTCATACGTACATTATGGGGGATACATCACTAAATTAATTCGACTAGGCGAAGTGCTGTTTCATTACCAGGTCTGGAATTTATAAGTAGGGTTATGAATTCAGTCATGGGCATGATGAAAATTTGACATATTTAAGTCACGCCATGTAGGCCTTCAGCTAATGACTGAGCAGAATTCTACTAAAGGGATTTGGTGCGAATATTATGACCCCTGTCATTGGCACGGCATGCTTTGTATGGCTGAGCTACCCTTGAACATTGCATATAATTCATCGCTAGGAGAATGCCTTACTTTTTAGTGTAAAAGCAGGATCTTGTCTAACCCTATATGGGCCTAGTAAATTTACTTCAATAACCAAATTACTCAACTAAATAGTATCGAGTATACCTATTAAATCTGTTACCGAGAGAGAGCCAGTGGAAACACAGATCAAAGAACGAAGGACAGTTAAGAACTGCCAAAGTCAAGGTATTTTTATGAGAAAATATGTATATCAAACGGTTACAACCAAGTGTATATGGGTCCGTGGTGAGTAAATATGGTTAGATCTAGCACAGTGGTGTTACAAATAATTATTGGTGGCGTAGTGTCTGAACACCATCAGGCACACATACACTCCGAGAGATGCAGTTTTCAAAAGTTTCTATAAAATTGCACCTACATAACACTACATGCACAAAATTCCAGGACTTGATGAATAGGGATTTTTTTTTCTTGTTCTTTGAACAGACCTCATTTCTTCTTTTGATATGTGTTACAGATAAACTTGATGATAAAAAATGTATTCTTATATGAGTGCTCAATGTAGTGAGGTAAGATCTGTGATAGTATTTTTGTATCTAGAAATATAAAATTATACCACACGTGTATCACACAGACTCGTACTCTGTAACAGTATTTAAATTTTTTGTATATTCTTGTTATTGCTCTCCCCTCGCACTGATAACCTGTTTAAGAATGTATGTTCTTTAATCATTATTTTTGAATTTTTGTGGAATTCTTGCTTAGAATGAGTTATATATAAACTCATGCTATGTCAAAAAAAGTTAGTTGCATTAACCTCACTTCTCAATTATCCCCTAACTGGTGACCACAGGAGTGTCCACCTCCCTTCTGCCTAACCCTCACTCCTGTGTCTTACTGTTTAGTGATGCCTCCCTCAGACACTGACTCTACTATCAATGCAACACCACTGAAACTACTGTCCTTCACCAGCGGAGAAGCATTCGCCTGGTTCCAGCATGCTGAAGTCCAAGGACGTGACTCAGTCTATAACCTGCTGAATACAACTCTCCTCCCGAAGGGAATCTACTTCATGCCCTTTGGGTATGGAGCCTACCCGAACCTGTACGTGCTGACATCCCCGATTTTGATATTTTGTACATGAAGGACTTGATAACCAAAGTCGATGCCCTTATAGACAGCCATTTCACCACATTCAAGTCCTCCATCAACGCCTCCACTCCTGACAAAGTGGACAACTATTCAACATTACATGAATGGGGTAGGACACAGACGCCCATCCCGTGATATATCAAAGCAGCGACAAAACTGCCACCACCCGTCAACGACCTATACAGCCAGTTCCTGATGCCCCTCGGCCACAGTTATGCTATTACCATTCCAGATTTAGGGTTGCTATAAAGAAATGTGAGGAATGGTTGTCATTGCCCAAAAAACTTGTAAGTAGGCCATCGCTTGAGACGGTGGCCTCCCCTGTTACTAATCTTTGTTTTTACATGATGCAGGTACATGCATGCGATTTTTGGAAAACACATGTGCTTGCCATTCCAGTCCTCTTCTGTCAAGGCTACTAACCAGGACACGAGGTAGTCTGTCTAAGTTTCCGACATCCACTACCCACCTAGATTATGAAACCCTCACATTATCCTTTGGAAGCGCCAAATATAATTGGAAGTTTCATGTGGCTGACGTCACATTGCCCATCCTCGGTGCAGACATCCTCTCACATTTCCACCTACTGGTTGATGTCGCTCACTGTCGGTTAGTCAACTCGAATTCGTACCCCACAACACTTTTCCAGCCCAACCCCTCCGACATCGCTCTCCACATCAGCGCACCCACGTATGCCAACATCCACCTCCTCATATTGTATCTGGAAGTTTTCCATCCAGAAATTTGTCAAATTCCCAAAGTGCCAGCTAAACACAGTATTTATCACAACATTAAAATGACAGGGCACCTAGTGTTTGCCAGATTCAGACATCTGGCACCGGATCATTTGGCAGCCCCTAAATCAATATTTGCTGAAATGGAAGAAATGGGTCTTTCCCAATAGGACTCAAGCCCATAGACGTAACTCTTAAACTTCGTCCTAAAAATAAGATTGCTCTCTGTTTCCGTGTAAGGATTAGAGACACCTGAATGTGCAGACAGAACCGGGTCACTACTGCCTCCCAAACATCCCCGACGTGACCTCCTATTTGCAAATGCTCGACCTCCTGAAGGGGTGCCAATAAACCCAGAAGACATCCCCAAGACCTTCAATTATTCCTCTTTTGGCCTTCTGTGTATGTTATAAGGACAACATACTTGTGTTATCTTCCTCCAAAGAGGAACACCTCCATCATCTACGCATCGTGATGGACCGCCTACAACAGAACAGCCATATAGTACGGTACAACAAGTGTACCTGTGGCACCAATGAAGTATTGTTATTGGGGCACCAAATCACTCATGAAGGAGTCCACCCCCTCCCTAAAAAAGTACCAGCCGTTCAGAACTTCCCAAAGCCCCCGACTGTCAAAGCACTGCAATAATTCTTAGGCATGATCAACTATTATCACCGCTTCCTTCCAGCCATCGCCACCACTCTTGGGCCCCCCCCCCCCCCCCCCCCTCTACACTTCCCACAAGGGCAAGCCAAAAGACCTGAAGTGTGATCCCCTTCACGAAGCAGCCTTCTGCAATACAAAAAATGTCCTATCAACTGCTGCTGCTTTCACTTTTCCTGTGCTGCATGCACTTCTCCTTCTCTGCACCGATGCCCACGACGTCATTATTGGGGCAGTACTCATGCGGTCAACAGCTGTCCCCGCACATTGGCCTTCTTCCATAGAAAACTGACCAAGGTGTAATCCGGGTACTCTACCTTTCACCGCGAATTACGGGGGGTGCACTTGGCTCGCAGTCACTTTTATCACTTCTTGTAAGGTATGCCCAGGAACCATATGCCTCTGGTGCACGCCTTCACTTGACAGTCTGACATGTGCTCCTCCCATCAATACCGACATCTCTTCTCCGGAAATGAATACAATTGTACCCTTCAACATGTCCCTGGGAAAATTAATTCCGTTGCCAAAGTCCTGCCAAGAAACACATTGGCCACCATTCACCTGGGATTGGATAATAACACCTTGGCAAAAGTCTAATGTAATGATCCAGAGTACCAAGCATGAAGGACATCTTACACTTCCTCCTGTTGGGAGGACGTCCCTCTTGACAGTAGGTACCTTCTCCCATGCGCCGACAGGTGTTTGATTTCATTCATGGCCTTTCACATCCCTCTCACTGTTCTACTGCACAGCTACTAAAGACAAAGTTCATTTGGCATGACATTACTAAGGATGATAAGGATTGGGTTCACGCCTGTAATTCATGCCAAACCTCAAAAGAAGTACATAGAAACATGGATTCAAGAGTGGGCACCTTTCCTTAACCTCGGCGGTGCTTTACCCATATTCATGTTGAACGTTTTCACTGCACCCTCAAAGCAGCTCCTTAGGACACCCTACATGTCTCAACAGCTGAAGAAGTGTACGACGACCTGTTGATTGTCCTAGCAGAATTATTTCTGTCGACAGCTTCCTCCGACGATCTCCAGTGGCCATGTCATATTATTGGAAAATTTACTCCATGCTGCCAGACCTACCAGCCCCCAGCGAAGCAACAGATACTGACAGAATTGCACAAGGCATTGCACGTTTTCATGTGCAATGACACCAGAAGCGACCACTAACACTCCCTTACATGGGCCCTTTCCTCAAGATCCTTCGAACTACAAAGGCGTTCTTACTAAACGTTTATGGCAAAGAAGACTGGGTCGTCATGGATCGCCTTAAACCTGCATATCTCCGGCAAAATGACCCCCAACAGTGTGCCTCTCCAGAGTAGGGGCCCTATTTCCCATGTGTGCTCTTTTTATGGAGAGCTATGTTCCGCACGTGTATCACACACAGTCGTACATTGTAACTGTATCTCTTTTTTTGTGTATTATTGTTATCGCTCTCCCCTCGCACTGACAACCTGTTTAAGCCTGTATGTTCTTGAATCATTGTGTTGGAGTTTTTGTGCCGTTCTTTCTTGGAACAGTTTCTATATACACTCATGCTGCTTCTAAATAAAGTTAGTTGCATTCACCTCGCTTCTCAACTAGCACCTAATTAGCGTCTTGCAAAACATATTGCTGAGTTAACCTAATACATAAAAAAATGTCAGGTGCATACTGTCAAGTGGATATTTATTAAGGAGCTATTCATGTGATTCCTGATTGTGGGGAACCGGGGCTGATCCAGAAGATTAAGTATTTATGGGTTTAAATTCAGTGTTAGATATTTTGTAGATGTTCATAGTTTTAATGAGGGAGAGGCGGGAAAACTAATTTTCTCTGGAAATGGCTAGTGACCACTGAATCCAATGATAGTTACATGAGTAAATGAGGTAATTTTGATCATGGAGGATAATGTTGTGAAATTATGTCGTAAAACCCAGACAATTAAAATTAAGAGGTGGGGGAAGACCCATTCCTACCCCTGTCCTACCAGTTCAATCCCGTACTGCCCGCAATCAGAGGAGATTGTTGACGAGATTATGTAATACTGAAATTTAATTTTTTTTTTCTTTTAAGTATTCTATACGTTCAAAGGTCAGAAAAAGAAAAGAGTGAAATTATTTCATATTTCTTATGTAAAATATGGTATACAATATTTCATTTTTACTTTATGTGTGACATCTGTTTTTTTTTTTTTTTTCTACACTCACACATGCATATATATCTCATAAAGAGCTCTTTTCCTATGCTGCCAGGGAATGAATTAAGAGATCCGAAAAAGGAATATATACACTGCTGAGTTCTGTTTCCTATTTCATTCAGAACAAATGCTAAATCCTTTTCTATGAGAACAATTTCCCCCTCAAATCCCACGCAGGATTTACCACCATCAAGATGTTGTATCCCATTATGTCTTTGATTTAGGAATCTAATTTTTAACGGTATACTACTCCTTTTCAGTGGTGTTGGGGTAACTAATAAACAAAGGAATGATCTCCTACAAATGTTTTTCTCAACTTCTTAATGCTCCACAGGTGAGGGATTTTAATTATACGACCAAGGGATTAGTGAGCTTTGTACAAATATTTTTCTATTATGTGTTAAGTTTTATTAAAGATGAAAGCTGTTTACGAGATAACGTAATTTGAATCGGCTCTGATAAGGAAAATACGATCAACATCTTGCAACGAATTTAACTCAAAGCTTTAGGATTAAACTTCCTTTCAACCATAATGAAAGCAGATGAGGAAGATTGATACCTAAAATGAAGAGGATCATCAACGATAAGGATGTTATTAGGAATATGCTCCTTA
>NC_090753.1:23639475-23656975 GCF_036898095.1 Palaemon carinicauda | reverse complement strand
GGTACATTCACTCAGGTGGGATGGCAGAGGGGTCCGTGTTCTTACCCCTCCAATCCCTCCTTCTGTCTCTCTACCTATCCTGGTGCCGGTCCCTTGCCGCCTCTACTGCCGGCGATACCGCCCCTCTCTTGGTGACACATTCCTGAGATACCCTCCCTCCCCTAAGTCGACAGCCTTCCGCGTGCCGTAGGGCGGCCGCCTTCCGTCGGCGTATAGCCGATGGCTCACCCTTTCACTACCTAGCTTCGGTTGTCCGTCCTTCGGGCCGTCCTCCGGCGTGCAGGCATTGATTGCCGGCGGTCTGGGTATACCATACCTTCCTACCTTATCTTATGAACTGGTCACCAAGCCGGCAGCCTTCAGCTGCCGGAGCCGCCGCCTCCTGCCGGGGTGCCGCCGCTGTGCCGGGGGCCGCCAAGCTGGCATTATACCTAAATTCTCTATGTGTCTTCCCTAATGCCATAAACCCTGCTGGAGCGGCCTCCGGCGTGCTGCCGGTCTGCCGGCACCCCCTGGAGGCACCAAGGGACTTGCACCCCTTCTACCAGCTATCAACTACATGCTGATAGCCCTACACTGCAACCAGATACCTTGGCTACTCCGATGGATAGGTATTGTCTTACCGTTCTATTAACGGCCGTGCTGTCTTCTTGCATATCACAATTTTCCACCATACTGTGTGTGTCTTAGCGCAGCTGGTTGCCGGAACCCGATCTCATATGGGGTCTTCTGCTAACCCCCTTTTACTATAAAGGTATGAGTGGTCTCAGTCCTTGATATACATCGCAGGCAATCTCTGCTAGAATTATCTTCTGCCTTCTTTGGCGGTTCATGAAGATTTCCGCTTTTGTGTCCTCGGTCAAAAACGAAATTGCCTACTGATAAGATTACGGTAACCAGCTGGGCGGGATGCACAAGTATGTATAAGTGTGCTACTTTTATAAGCACACATTGAGTATGTGTTGTTTAAGATGTGTAAAGCTGGATAACGAAGTACATCTTATTAGCTTTAAAAGTATTTATTGTCTAAAAACAACAGAGTTAAACATCTCCATCATAGGAGGGAGCTGGTTTGGTCGGATGACCAATTCTGGTGAAGTATAGATATGAACTGATTAAATTATCGATATCACAGATATCGTATGCTTAGTTGATGTAGCAATTTTAACACAATCTCGGAAGACATCTGCATCCGGTGACGTCACAAACTTTCACACACTGATGCATTGGTGTTGACGTTTAAGAAAAATGTTACATTGCTGAGGCTGCATTGTGCATCCTGTTTATGATTTTAGAAACTACACCAAATCTCACGGCTAGCATCTTCATCCAAAATGACATATTACGTCATGTGTTTTAAACATGTAATAACAATTATTTCATTTATTACATTAGCTCGGCCAGCTATCTCAATTTTTAAAAAAAAAATTTAATAACAAGCCAAAACATGTTTACTAGGCGTGACTGGATATATGTATTATTCCTTGTTTAACTTTAGCCATAAGCAAACGAGGACGAATGTCTAAATAGGCACATCAAAAAATAATAACAATAATGCATATGAAAAGATATTACCAAAGCAAAGAAAAAAAATGCATGATAAAATAAAGATCATATATATGGTACATTGCTAGCAAATGATTATATGGTACCAAAAAAAAAAAAAAACACTGACATACATATGATTCGGTAACTTGTTAAAGAATAATTGTTACCTTTGTCAGAAACATAGATTAACATAATACGGTAACTAATAATAATATTTGTTACCTTGGTAAAAATTCAATTTTTTAGTGCACAAACACGGATTCCTGGTACGTACACGTACCACGGTTTCGTACACACACACACACACACACACACATATATATATATATATATATATATATATATATATATATATATATATATATATATATATATATATATATATATATATATATATATATATATATATATATATATATATATATATATATATATATATATATATATATATATATATAGGGCTGATATATTTTATTAGATGCCCATAGATTCAGAGCTTAATAATTAGATGCCGATGATTTATATTTTTTTTTAAATGTTTTTTTAAAATGTATTTTTAACCATGCAAAGTTAAAAAATTTCCTCATTTACATATCACTAGCGTACTAACAGCTTTTCCTACAATTCTAATTCCAACATTTTACTCCTTTATCGAATGAGGTGGCCACTTCAAACGGCTTTAAACTGAATTAAATAAGGAGTTTTGTCTGGACATGGCGAAACGTTCTGTTTTAGCTTCCTGCTGTGCCGTAACCTACGACAAACAAGGATGTTCACGGCGATAAATATCATCACCGTGATACCCAGTCCTGCTAGTAGCATGGGGTGGTCCATTTCGGTTAATTTCATCAACCGCTTGGCAACTTGCCTGTTGTACGGGAGAGGTAGTGCTGGCATTGTAGAGGTCCACGTGAAGTTCGCGAAGTAGGCTCGTTCTCTGATGAGTGTCTGTAGACCAGTCACCATGGAATTAGGGGAAGTCCTGATACAACCATCTGCTGCAACGAAGATGTGGGCGAAAGACGTGGATCCGTCAGGGCATGATACATTGAAGCCGTCCTTGTCGTATCGTATCCACGAGCCATTGTTCAGTCTGCAATTGAACTCATTATTGTCAAAGGGATAAAGCTTATCCAGACAATTTTCACTTGTATGGGAGAGAGCACCGTCTAGCACTATACCTAACTCGCATGAATCCATTAAGTTTTTATGGAATTCAAATGAGTCAGCTGTACATATTTTTCTATCCATTCGTCTGAACAGTGAGTTAATTGATTTAAGTCTTTAATGACCGTATATGTTTCCTTGTCTGGGGAAATCAATACGTGTCCTGTCAAACTGATTATAACTAGATTTGAGTGATTCGTCATGAAAGTCGGAAATGGTGATATCCTGTAAGATTGCCAGGTATCAGAAGAATCAAAGGGAATTGTAATCCTAATCTTGTTATTATCAACACTTACTGTAATCAGGCTGTAATAAAATTCTAACCTACGTTCGCCTAACAAAGGAACATAGCCTAGTTTATCCCTTCCGTTCTCCAGAATTAACTTTAAGTAATTTATAGGCAACAAATGGGGCGACAGTACACCTTTAGTTGCTAACGTGATAGCTTCTACATAATCCTTGGATTTCTCAATGAAATGTGCAATTCTGTTATGTATGTGATATATCTTTGAATCATAATACGTTGACGTTGCTAACAAATGCTGTACTTCCATAATCTGAATGATATTATTTGAATGTTCATTTACTAAGTCCATAATTTGATTGATTGAAGCTAACTGATTCCTTGGTTCTGACATAATCAATTCATCTTCATGAGTCAAGAACTCAATTTTCTTATTTTGATTACTAATTTTAAGACGATTGGAAATTCCTAAACCTAAACTTGCAACAAACCCAAAGATGTTTAATGCAGCATAAATAAACGGATTTCGTCTTTCTTTATTTTCGTGTCCTACAGTCCACATCAAAAGGTCATAAGCCAAAGATCCTGTCTCGTAAGTCTTATTTTTCAAGTCATCAGATAGCATCTCTGCAACTTTTAATGTTAATCCAAGCAAACTCTCTGTAGTCAAATGAAAATGTCTATTATGCAACTCATCCAATGAGGCGGAAAACCTTGAAATGACAGATCTTAAGCTAGTGACATCATTCTCTTGAAGAAAAATTGCTTGCATATTCACTTCTACAACTACGTTGCTTGATGTAATAAAAACGTCTTCTTGTCTTTCAACTATAGTGCCATATTTAAAATCTATACTTTTAGTTTTAGAGCTCATCCCACACGAGAAAAATGTCTGAGCGAACAATATCACTCCCAACAACAAAAAATTCATCTTGGAAACCTGTAACGAGAAAAATATATGTAATTACTCCTGTATTAAGAAGAAAACTATTAATCACATAAAATAAAAAAAATTTCCCTCACTTCTTTCCCTCTCTTTTCTTTTTTCTTTTTAATTTCTTATGTGAGCCAATGGTACTATTCTCTCATCCGTGGGTTGGGATACGTATTGAACTCTAAACCTATTGGCCGTTAATGTTCTCAAAATGTTAAATGGGCCTTCAAACTTAGGTGTTACTTTATAATTGAGTCCTTTGCGCACATTGATTTGAATATACACGTTATCACCCACGGTATATGTTTTAGTTGGTTTCGCTGTTTTATCATGATTCCTTTTCATTATAATTTGTGATTCTTCTAAAATCTTTCGAAGGATATCATATCGACTTATACTTGCATTTATACATTCTTTTAAAGGATTTGATAGATTAGTTGTAGGCGTTAATACATGGAAAGGCGTTCTAACTGGGGTACCATACAATGCTTCATGCGGTGACATTTTAATTGATATATGATATGAATGATTCAGAGTACTCAGTGCCGCCGGTATTGCAATATCCCAGTTGGGGTCTGATCCCCCTAGTGTTACTCTTAATATATTTAAGATCTCCCTATTTGCTCTATCCACTAGCCCATTCGACTCTGGGTGATATACCATGGTATTTATTTTCTTTATGCTGAGGAATTCACACAATGAGGTAAGAAAGTGATTATTAAATTCACCACCCGAGTCTGAGATTATCATGTGTGGAATTCCATGTTTACAAATGTAACACTCGTAAAACTTCCTAGCGCATTGAATCGCAGTTTTAGTTTTAAGCGCTATTAGTTCTGTATATCGAGTTAAAGCATCTATAATTACTAAGAGGTGCTTATTTCCTCTGTCTGACTCGTAAAATCCTGTTAACTAATCTAAATGTATTCTTTCAAAGGGTTGATTGGGCACAGGATAAGCCAATAGGCTGACAGGTGTTTTCGTATGCCCTTTGTTTTCCTGACATGTGCGACAATTAGCTATGTGTCTTTTTATATCTGTAAGCATTGTATGCCAATAAAACAATGATTTGGCTTTCTGTGACATTAATGAGAACCCTGGGTGTCCATGTAATGGATTTGAATGCAACCAATTCAGGACAGTGGAAATAAGTGAGATTGGTACTACTACCTGGTCGTTAGTTACATTTGGTGTATTGCGGGTTTTCCTTGTCACAGTCCTACACAGAATATTATCTTTGATTATATAATTCTGCTGCTTATACTTTATATATCCCTTTTCCTTATGATTGCCTTTCAAAGCATTTATAATTGTTTCTATTTTCTGATCTTTACTTTGCTCAGTCTGTAACAATTCAGCGCTCCAGCCTTAATCTTCTTGTTCAGATATCGTTTTAACAATAGGCATGGATGTAAATATATCTATTAATTCAGCTAAAGGCTCCGTACAAGATGACACGGGGTTGCGTGATAATGCATCCGCAATGATATTTGCTTTCCCAGGTAAATACCTGATTCTTGGGCCAAAATCTTGAATGATCAAATGCCACCGAGTTCGTTTAGGGCTGTGGTTGAAGTCTTTAAAGAACTCTGTTAGTGGTTTATGGTCAGTAAGAACCTTAACGGGATAAATGTAAACTATGAACTTAAAATGCACTAGTGAATTAAAAATAGCTAGCCCTTCCTTGTCTATTACTGCATACTTACTTTCGGAAGTTCTCAATTTTCGAGAATAGAAAGCTATCGGGAAAAATTGTTTATCATATTGCTGAAGCAATACCCCTCCTACTCCTAAGTCTGAGGCGTCTGTTGCAATGAAGAATTCCTTACCGAAGTCAGGAAATTTTAAGATAGGAGAACTACACAGTTCATCTTTCAAGGTATTAAACGCCTGTTGATGTTGCTCAGACCATATGAAATCTACGCCCTCCTTCGTAAGATCAGTTAAAGGAGCGGCTATTATTGAATAGTTGCGTATAAAACGCCTGTAATATCCACTACAACCCAGAAATTGCTGTATTCCCTTGACATTAGTAGGTATGGGAAAATTACGTATAGCCGACACCTTATCATGGACTACGTTAAGACCTTGGCTTGACACCATGAAACCCAAATATATTAATTCTGTTTTGAAAAATTCACACTTACTAATCTTTACCCTTAAGTTATGTTGTCCTAATCTCTGTAGTACTAGTTCTAACTTACGTAGATGTTCTTCTAAGGTGTTGGAAAAGATTACAAGATCATCCATATAGGCATGCAATATATCCCCTAACAAGTCTCCAAACACTATGTTAATCATTCTTGTAAATGTTATAGGAGCACAACGTAAACCAAAAGGCATCCGTAAAAATTCATAATGTCCCCTGGCTGTGCTGAAGGCTGTGTATGGGATACTATCTTCTTCTAATGATATCTGGTGAAAGCCTTTAAGAAAGTCCAAACTGGTAAAATATTTATTCCGACCTAACAAAGACAAAAGATCGTCAGTACATGGCACTGGGAATAGATCAGGAATCGTCTCCTCGTTTAGACAACGGAAGTCGACGCAGATACGCCATGTTCGATCATTTTTCGGTACAACTATTAAAGGAAAATTATAAGGGCTGTTTGATTTCCTAATGACTCCTTCTTCTAGCATTTTACCTATTTCATCATTTATTTCATTCTGGAATTTCATAGGGAGTCTGTACGAGGGTACATAGATAATTTTCTGCTTGTCCTTTAACCTTATTTGATGCTCGATCACATCTGTTTTTCCTAAGGATCCATCCATAGTGGAAAAAACATCATGATATTTAGTTAAAAGTCCAAAAATTTTCTGCTGAATTTCTTCGTCTTGAATGTCTTTATTGATTTTATTTTTAATAGATCGCAAAAGGGATTCATCCGCAACTGATTGAGAGTGATTGATCTCAGCAACGGTAAGAATACGATGTTTATAAACTTCTACATCCAAGATATGTTGATTTTTGTGAATTACTAAAGTGTTATTTAAATGATTACAGACTTCAATATTACATTGTTGATGTGAGCCTACTGTATAAATAGCTTGTGTGACAGACAATCCGTTAGTTTTCAAAGTGTCGGAAAGGATTAATATTTCAGATCCCGGTAATGTTTTCTTTATTTGCACTATTAAATTCGAAGGTACATTTGGTTCGATAGATTGCGTGCAAGATGATATTACGGGTGAACGAGAATTCTGCTGGGTCGCGTATATTATTTCTTTATTAGTGAGACAAGTTATTGGTTCTTCAACGTATGTTACGGTTACATTTGTCGTCTCCTTTTTATCCAAAACAGATTTTAAGGTATTAGAAGACTTATAGAATTTCCCTTTGATATACACGCCGTGCTTGGCAGGGGCTAAGATAATGTTTTGATTTCCCATAGATGGGTATCCTATAATTACAGCTGGATACATATCAATGTTTTTTACAACAACAAATGTATCGGCAAACGTGCGTTTACCGACTTTGAACTGAACATGAGTTATGCCTATGACATTTAATTCATTATTTCCTATACCCGAAAGTCTAACTCCGGATTTTTCAATCGGAAAGTTCGAAAACAACAAATGTTGTGTCTTCAAATCCATGATATTACGTGGACTACCAGAGTCAAAAAATAACGTAAAGGATTTGTGTTCTAAATTTACAGAATATAAGGTTGGTCGTAACTCATTTTGGCTTATTATTGTATGAATTCGTTGCAAATCTACGGGAGCATGCACTGTTTTACTTAATTCGGCCGTGTGTTTCATAGGAAAATCTATTGTCTCACAATTATCTGATAAAACATTAAATTGATTATTCAATACTATTGATGTTGACATGAATGACCTTGACCCAACATCACTCTCTTCCCCTCTGGAGTTAACTATGTGGTATTTGCTTTGCTCTGCACATTCTGAAAATTAGTCTGACCTTGCGAGGTCTGGTTTGACGACCCAGGTTCAGCGATATTCGAAGAAGTGTTTGTTTGCTTTGGACTCTGAACTGCATTGACATTTGGTTGTTTCTTCTTATTGTTAAAATGAGGATTTTTCTTTTTATTTCCATATGGAACTGACTGTGGAATTGACTGTGTATTTCTGGGATTCTGTTGTGTCTTACGCGAGTAACATTGACTGTATGAATGAGTTGCACTGTTATGAATCGAGCAGAATTTCGTTCTGCAGTCCGCGCTTAAGTGACCTTGACGTTTGCAATTATAACATGTCATTCCCGCTACTTGACTACTAACTACGTTCACTGTTTGTGGCTTTGTTACATTCTTTGCAAAAACTTGAGTTAACACGGGATCGAGATCTGGACATTTGGACATGTGTTTCTTTATCTGTTTATATACATCCAATTCCGTACTTGCAGGCATTAACTTCTTATCAAAACACCGCACTAAAGCTTCAGGCAACATAGGTGTCATGCAAGTTAAATACATTAATCGTAAAAAATCTTTCACGGAGATGTTATCCCTAGTAACCCAAGTGGAATGACCTAAAATGTCCTGATATTCATTAAGCCTATCAGCTATGAGAGCTGCTCTCTCAATAACATTAAGCCGATTCATAGTGGCTTGATTAAGTGTATTTCATAACGTTAATACTACATCCAAGGCTTCCTCACCCCCATAGACCGCGCGTAACCTAACTTTGAAATCATCCCAGGTAACTACTTCTTGAAATGAAACACCTCTTAAATACGCACTCGCATCCCCCTTAGAAAAATCTATAAAACTTTTAGCTTCTTGTAATTGTACAAAAGGGTCTACGATTTGTTTGGCATTTAAATGGGCATCGGCGGATGAAATCCATGACTCCACATTTTGTGGCAAGAACCCATTGACTCGACCCTGAAAAGGAAGGATTGCTGACCTGGCATTTACAAGCGTCACAATTGGAGGAGGATTAGTTTGGCCTACGCCACTAGGTCCAGGGGTAGGGCTCACAGGGGGAGTCATGACTGCTGTATTTCTTTTCCTATCTCTTCGACCCCTTGCAATTCTATCAAAATATCTATATGAATACAGACGTCCACTGCGTAAACGCATATGTATAATAAAATTCCCCAAACAATGTTACTAATCCCAAGACATTTCCCGAGAATTTCTGAAAGAAAAAGGAATTAGCACAAAGAGAGAAAAAATTCTAGATGAGAATTCGGAGTTGAACACAGTTTCCTTTAATGAAAGGAAATAAAAGAATAGCAAATCACTCACCCCAGTAATAATCGACTAACGATTCGTGATAACTACACTTCACTGCCTAAACTGGAATGAATTCAAATATTTGTACTTAGCTTATATATGGTTCTGTGTGATGTTGACACATCCTTTCTCTCTCTCTTGATGTTTTGTTAGCGATGTATCGTTCGAGTTTCTGTTGAATGTAGTGCTTCCTGGATATGTTTTGTAAACGTTGAACGTCAGTCCTTGGGTTTCCTAGGATGTTGATTGAAGATCCAGTTCATCAGTTTATATTTATAACATTCATTAAATGTTAAATATTTCGATGGATTATATTACTTAGTCAAAATTGTAGATACATGTAGATAACGTTGAGTTCTTGAAGATCTTTCTCTGGTTTTACAGCTTTTATTTTGAAGTCTTGAAGATCTTTCTCTAATTCTTAGAGTTCAATATTATAGTTACTTGAAGATCTTTCTCTGATTTGTAGAGTTTAACCGCTGCCACCATTTATAAGTGTGCTACTTTTATAAGCACACATTGAGTATATGTTGTTTAAGATGTGTAAAGCTGGATAACGAAGTACATCTTATTAGCTTTAAAAGTATTTATTGTCTAAAAACAACAGAGTTAAACATCTCCATCATAGGAGGGAGCTGGTTTGGTCGGATGACCAATTCTGGTGAAGTATAGATATGAACTGATTAAATTATCGATATCACAGATATCGTATGCTTAGTTGATGTAGCAATTTTAACACAATCTCGGAAGACACCTGCATCCGGTGACGTCACAAACTTTCACACACTGATGCATTGGTGTTGACGTTTAAGAAAAATGTTACATTGCTGAGGCTGCATTGTGCATCCTGTTTATAATTTTAGTGACTACAGCAAATCTCACGGCTAGCATCTTCATCCAAAATGACATATTACGTCATGTGTTTTAAACATGTAATAACAATTATTTCATTTATTACATATGTGTCTATCTACTTCCTTTCCCGCTCCTCTCTTTAACATTACAATATTATAATAAATTAATTAATGTTAAGTTAAAGTTTAACTACTTAAAATTTAACTTTAGAGTAATGTAAGTCACTCTTATGACTTTTGTATACTCATGTTCTCTTTCTTTTACAGGAGGAATACATCAAATGTAACCACAACTTCTGTGGAGTGAAGCGCCCGCACTTCTACGGGCACACGGCGCGTCGGACCCACGCCCCCTGCGCCAATAAGAAAGGCGAACTGAAATTCTGGGACCCGCAGCACTGTACAGTCTGCAAGAGTCGTCTGGTCGAAGCGTTCGACGATCCTCCTTCAGCGGAGGTAAGGGACACTGCTCGAGAGAAGCTACGCAAGTGGGTGCGTGGCTTCCAGAAGAACGCCACTGGACCGTATCTCGCCACTGAAGATTTGAGGGCCTTGCTTTTCCCGAAGGCATCACCTGACTCAGTGGTCCCTAAAGATCAGATTCCCACCGTCCAGATAGTGGTGGAACCGGACGTGGTCATGGCTCAGTCCATGCATGAGTGCGGTTTAGACTCCGACAACGTGGAACGTATGTCGGAAGTGTCGGAGAACACGGAGAGGAACCTCATGGGCGATGAACTAGACTATGAGGAAGATCAGGTGGAATACCCTGAGTCGGAGCAGGAGGTCGCTCCAACGTCCACCCCTTCACCAACTCCTACACTGACGGATGTATCACTCCATTCTACATCCGCTACCCCGGATCCTACCCCATCCAACACTCAGGAGATCTTCAAGATGCTTGAAGCTCTCATGGATAAGAAACTTCGCGAGACGCATGAGTTCTTCAGGTCCAACCTCGGAAGTTCGAAGCAACCGAAAAGGATTTCGGTTAAGGACCTCCCTGCATGCTCGGATACTAACCCATGGAGGTATGCCGAGCACATGCCGATCACCACGGGCAAGATCTTTATTAGCGAAAAGGTCGGCTCGATCGAGCTGGAAGAAGTGGAATTCTTCCCAAACTTTGAGGCTTACCTGGACTGTTACCTCCGACTTAGGTCTGAACCTGCCTCTAAAGAAGAGACCGAACCAAAGGAGGTTATCGTGTTTGATCTCCCGAAGGCCCAGTCTATGTTAGCCAACACGGTGAAAAGTAGGGGCTTCACCTGCTCTAAACTACCGGCGCTTAGCAAAAAGCACCCGACCTACGTCGCACCAGACGATGCGACCTTCCCCTTTCTGGAAAAGGCCTTCACTGCGGTGCATAAGGCAGTGGAAGAAGGGAATCCTTGCCCTGCACTCGAGGAGTGCAGACCCTTCTCCCTGACCACTCCCCCTGATGTTAGGCACTGGAAAGACGTCCAGTCAACCTTTGTAGTGGGGAAACTAGAGCCTGACGTCGCTGGTCCTCAGTTTAACGAGGACCTCCCGAAACTTAACGATCATCTCCTTCATCGGGAACATGATACGAAGGAAAGGCTCGCCGCATCTATGTCCCTCCAAGTACAGCTCGAAGTCATGGCCGGTGACACTAGGGTCCCTGACTACTACATGGTCCTTGCCAAGACTCACCTGGCGACAGTAGTAAAGGATCTGTACAGATTCACGAAGGCTCGTAGAGCCTGTCGTGAATTCGTGTTCTCAAGTGCTACAGTGAGACACGAACCCCGGAGGCTGATTTCCTCCAACATCTGGGGTAAACACCTCTTTCCCTCCTCCCTAGTGAAAGAGATCACCGACAAGGCCGCCACGGAGAGCAGGAACCTTCTCCATAAATGGGGCATGTCGAAGAAAAGGAAATCCTCTCAGGACGACGGCCCTCAACCTAAGAGGAAACCCACAAAGCCGAAACCCCAAAAACGTCAACAGAGACGGCAGTTTCCGGGATCCGCTACTCCCCAAGTGGCAGCTCAGCCACAACAGACCTTTCAATTGGTCACCCAACCGGTCTTGTCACAGTCGCCGGTCTTCACCCCTGCATTTGAGCAGCAGTCAACTACCTTTTGTCCCAAAGGTAGAGGCTCAAACAGAGGTGCGGGCAGAGATGCATCTCGCCGTCCCTCCAGAGGCAGAGGAGGAAAGGGAGCTAGCGGCCAAGGTAGTAAGCCCTCGGGCAGCCAGAAGCAATGAAGTGCTTCCGGTGGGAGGAAGACTCCGCCAATTCCAGGATCGTTGGACCTTCGATCCCTGGGCACACAGCATCGTCAAGAAGGGTCTAGGCTGGAGCTGGACTCAACCACCCCCAACCTTCCAGCAATTCTTCCAACAGTCAACCCCCCTCCTGAAAGAATATGTCCTAGAACTCTTGAACAAGAAGGTGATAAGGAGGGTAAAGTCAACCAGGTTCCAAGGGAGACTGCTTTGCGTCCCCAAGGACTCCGACAAACTCAGAGTCATTCTAGACTTAGCCCCCCTCAACAAGTTCATAGCGAACAACAAGTTCAAGATGCTGACTCTTCAACAGATATGGACCCTTCTGCCTCAAGGTTCCTACACGGTCTCGATAGACCTGGCGGATGCCTACTGGCACGTTCCAATGAACCACCACGCTTCCTCCTACCTAGGATTTTGACTCCAAAGGAAAAGCTACGCTTTCAGGGCCATGCCCTTCGGGCTCAACGTGGCCCCACAGATCTTCACAAAGCTGGCAGACGCCATCGTTCAACAGCTCCGCCTCCGCGGCGTCCAGGTGATGGCCTACCTCGACGACTGGCTGGTCTGGGTGACATCGCCCGAAGATTGTCTAAGATCCTGCAACAAAGTCACCCAGTTTCTAGAACATCTGGGATTCAAGATAAACACAAAGAAATCTCGCCTCTCTCCAGCTCAGAAGTTCCAATGGTTAGGAATCCAGTGGAATCTTCAGTCACACCGCCTTTCGAATCCCCAAAAGAAAAGGAAAGAAATAGCGGGGTCTGTCAAAAAACTGCCGAAATCCAAGCGGATCTCAAGACGTCAGCAGGAACAAGTTCTAGGCTCTCTACAGTTCGCCTCAGTGACAAACACAGTGCTGCGTGCACAGCTAAAGGATGCCGCGGGAGTCTGGAGACGTTCTGCATCCATCGCTCGAAGAGACCTCAAGAGACAGCTCCCAAACAGACTTCGGTTACTCTTAAAGCCGTGGTCGGAAGCAAAGGCCCTGAAAAGGTCCATCCCTCTTCAACATCCACCTCCATCACTCAACATCCACACGGACGCTTCGCTGGAGTGTTGGGGAGGTCACTCCCACCAACAACAGGCTCAAGGTATATGGTCTCCCCTATTCAAGACGTTTCACATCAACATCTTGGAGGCCATGGCCGTCCCTCTCACTCTGAAGAAACTCTCTCCGCCTCCCTCGATCCACATTCGTCTGACCCTGGACAACTCGGTGGTAGTCCGATGTCTCAATCGTCAGGGCTCGAGATCGCCCCAGATAAATCAGGTGCTTCTCCTAATCTTCCGCCTGGCAGAGAAGAAGAAATGGCACCTGTCTGCAGTTCACCTACAAGGATTCCGCAACGTGACGGCGGACGCTCTATCTCGGACAAGCCCGATAGAGTCGGAATGGTCTCTATACGCAAAATCCTTCTCCTTCATCTCTCACCAAGTCCCGGAACTTCAGATCGATCTCTTCGCAACGAGCGACAACAATCAACTTCTTCGTTATGTGGCCCCGTACGAGGACCCCAAGGCAGAAGCAGTGGACGCCATGTCACTGGATTGGAACAGATGGTCCAGGATCTACCTGTTCCCTCTCCAAGCTGAGAACCTTCAAAGGGACAGCGGCCCTAGTGGCTCCCAAGTGGCCCCGGAGCAATTGGTACCCCCCTGGTCCTGGAGCTGCAGCCCACGCTGATCCCTCTCCTGGGCCCAGTTCTCTCCCTGCAAGTACAGAAGTCGACTGTCTTCATTCATCATCGAAAGTCAGGGACCTTCATCTCATGATTTTCTCTCCCTAGCCGCGAAGAAAAGGTTTGGGATCTCGAAGAAAAGTCTAGACTTCCTCGAGGAATACAAGACCGAATCCACACGACGGCAATACGAATCATCCTGGAGAAAGTGGGTCTCATTCGTCAAGGCACAAAATCCTACGGAAATCACCAACGATTTTTGCATGTCCTTCATTCACCTTCATGGACAGGGCTTAGCAGCAACACGATTTCTACCTGCAAATCGGCCTTGACTAGACCTCTACTGTGCGCCTTCCAGATTGATCTGTCCCTCTCAAGGATCTGACTCAAAAAGTTATATTTCTTTTTGCTCTTGCCTCAGGAGCCCGAGTCAGCGAAATAGTGGCATTATCAAGAGACAAGGGTCACATCCTGTTTACAGACTCAGGAGACCTTACCCTCTTCCCTGATCCGACGTTTCTCGCGAAAAATGAACTACCCACCAAGAGATGGGGCCCTTGGAGAATCTGCCCCCTGAAAGAAGATGCCTCTCTATGTCAGGTAGAGAGCCTCAAGGTCTATCTTCGAAGAACTTCTGACTTTGGTGGAGGCCAACTCTTCAAAGGAGAAACATCGGGTAGCGACCTGTCACTGAAACAACTAAGAGCGAAAATCACCTACTTCATTCGTAGAGCGGATTCTGACAGTACACCCGCAGGTCACGACCCTAGAAAAGTCGCGTCGTCTCTGAATTTTTTCCAGAGCATGGATTTCGAAAGCCTCAAGAGCTTCACAGGATGGAAATCTTCGCGTTTTTTCTTCAAGCACTACGCGAAGCAAGTGCATGAAGTCAAACATTTCGTGGTAGCCGCAGGTAGTGTTATGAAACCTGCAGTTAACTCTGCATAGAACAGTGAGTTACTTGGGACTTCAACTCTTCGGGTGCCTATGTTGACCCTCGTGTGATACGTAGTGATTTCATGGACACTTAGTGTTTCTCATAGACTGTTCTTTACAAGGTGAAATGTCATAGTCGTCACATGAGTGCCACATGCCTAGAGCATGATGTGTTTTTCCTTATTAAAGACTGACGTTCCTATGGAACTTGTGTTTTCTAATAATTTGAAATTTTCTTTCAGATTCAAGAGCGAAGTCTTCTCATTGCTATGTACATTATAATTTATTTGCAAATTAACTTTACATCCTTTATTGCATTTATTATTACTATATCCTGCAATTGTGAAATAAAATTTCTATTTTATTACTTGTGTGTCTCTCTCCGCTCCTACTCATACTATGAAATACATGGTTGTCATAGTTTCATTATCCCCTTTCTCTTGAAATAAGAAGAATAATAGGTTCTATCCGTATTATATACTCACCTATGCTGTGTAATATTCCTAATTGAATACTTACTTGCGCCATATCTTCGAGACCAGACTGTTCTCTAGCTATGAAATATAGTGCCTAACAACCACTTATCTGTTATTGAGAATGTTCCTACACGAATATCGACCATTCTGTCTTGTCTCCGAGTTCTTCATGTACTCTCCGCAAGGTGAGTAGCCCTTCGATGACCACTTTGAACTTTGGCATGGACCGTTGGGACTTCTCTGCCAGGGGGGGGGGGGGGGTGGGCAGGAAGTTGCATCCCCACGGAACCTCTATCGAGGTCACAATGCTTACCTTTATTTAAAGCCCTTGGCACTTACTCTATAAGGGGGAATCTACCACGATACATTGATTCTCTGGTACTCTTCCATCAGGACGTCATGGCTTGAGCCCAAAAAACGGATTTTGAGCGAAGTGAAAAATCTATTTTTGGGTGAGATAGCCATGACGTCCTGATGGACCCTCCCTGCTATTCTAGTCCAGCCTTTCAGGCCCCGCCCTGTCCTGCTGTATCATGGAGATTAGCAAGCAGCTGGTATCAGGATGAGGACGGACGTGATGTCATTTAGCAATGGCTCCCGTTTGTTTACGTTTCGAGTACCAAAAGTAGCCACGGACGAGTGTAGCTGTGAAACGGCTCTCCAGTTATTCTCCGCCCCTCCATATCGAAGTGTTAACTCTATATGGGGTGCAGATAGCTATGTGGCGTGTTAATACATGCGTCCCCTGTTGATATACGATGTCTTAAAGGGAAACATTTAGGATACTCGCTCCAGAAGTAAGAATTCTGTGATAACCTGTGGTTTAATTCTCTGGGAATATCCTAGTAGTTAATATACCCAAGGAAGCTACCAAAAAGGAACCTCCCATCAGGACGTCATGGCTATCTCACCCAAAAATAGATTTTTCGCTTCGCTCAAAATCCGTTTATTCTAAAGAGACAGGAGAGAAAGGTTGATGAAAAGCTGAGACATAAAAAAACAGGATTTTGAAAAGGTAGAAGTTACACTGACCAAATTTTCATTTTGAGACATACTGTACAGCAATGCCTAGAATATAGAAATCCCCCTTTGGTGGCATTTGTGGACTATGAGAAAGCCTTTGATGGTGTGCACTGGCCAATTTTGGGGAGAGTTCTGCGTAATCATGGAATTCCTCTAAAATATGTAAATTTGATTAAGTCTGATATCATAAACATAGCAAGTGTAAAGTTGATGTTAATGGAGTCTTATCAAATGAATTTCCAGTGAACAGCGGAGTACTGTACTGGAAGGTGTTGTCACCTATGTTGTTTATCATCCTCATAGATTTTGTAATGCGTGGAACAGTCAGGCCTTGTGGGAAAGGATTGGACTGTACTGGTGATAGGAATTTAGCAGACGTAGAATATGCTGATGATGTCTTTGTTAGCAGAACACCATAGGATTTGCAATGCTTGCCTACTAGAATTCATGAAATATTACACGATATTGGTCTGAAGATAAACAGGAAAATGACAGAGACACTGAAAATGGAGTAAGCAATGGAAGATGAAATATTATTGGATGGAGAAAAGATTAATAAGGTAGAATCATTAAAGTATTTAGGAACTGTGATCTATACAGGGTCTTTAGAATTAGAGCTCAGTGAAAGATTGAAAAAGGCAAATCAGAAAATGGCTAGGTTGAGTAAAATTTGGAAATAAAATCTCCTGAAATTAAATATGAGAATCAGACTATATATGAGTTTAGTGAGATCGGTGTTACTCTATGGACACGAGTCATGGAATGGCAATGAAACAATCTTCAATAGATTTAGTAGATTTGAGAAAAATCCCTCAGAAGAATATTGGGAGGTAAATGGCTGGAGAGGATTAGAAATGAAACTATAAGAGAAAATACTCGAGTGCCATATGTGGATGATATCATGATGAAAGGTAGATAGAGGTGGTTTGGGCATGCTTAGCTTATTTGCACTCCCAAAGAGATATTAGTTCACCTAACGTTCAGCTGGGCTCCACAAGGCACTAGAAGAGTTGGAAGACCCAGGCCTACATGGCTGAAAACTATGAAGAGCGAAGTAGGAGATGATGAACAGAGAAGTATTGAATTAAAAGCTGAAGAAGGAGAGGACTAGGGAAATTTAACCGAGGCTCTTTGCATCAATAGGCATAGGAGGAAATGATGATGAGGCTATAACCC
>NC_090753.1:23619475-23636975 GCF_036898095.1 Palaemon carinicauda | reverse complement strand
ATTTTTGGGCTCAAGCCATGTCGTCCTGATGGAAGTTCCTATAGGGTAGCTTCCTAGGGTATATTACAACTACGGCGATATTCCCAGAGAATTTACCTTAAGGTACCAGAATTCTAACTCCTGGAGCGAGTATCCCTCCTGAAAGGGATATCGCGACATATCAGAGGACGTATTCTTGACACGCCACATGGCAATCTGCATCCCGAACAGAGATTTCATCTCGCAAGGGGCGATTGGCAAGAAACGAATTCGGGAAAGAAAAAGGGGGAGCCGCTCCCAAGGCTCCCTATCTTCCGATTCGTATGCGTGCCTGGCGCCAATACTGGCGCCATCTGTATTCCTTTTTGCGTAGCTTAACAACTCGGTGTTTTTTCCTGTGTTTCTCGCAAATCTTGGATTTATTCTACTTTTCATGGCTTCTCCGTCTTCGTCGGCCTCTGATAAGTTGAGTATAATGTCTTTTATGTATAAATGTAGGCTCTTGGTAAATTTTTGAGTGATTAATAGGATTAATCTTTGATACAAGAGCCGTAGCCTACCGGAGGCGTCATGGACGCTGTCGCTCGCTAGGTATAAGTTTAGTTAGTCAGAGCGACATTCCCGGTTGTTTTGCTTTAATAAATTTTAGCTATTTAGCATTACATAGGATTTCCTTTCGTGCTTAGTATTATTTTGGCGAAGTATTCACCATTCTGGCCTACGCTAGGCCATGTAGCCTAGTCGTTTGGTCCTAGTACTTCATGCATGATTTTGGTTTTTCCGAGTGTAATAAAATTTTATTGAAGCTTTAGGCTATGTTTTATACATTTAAGATTGTGTGGAATATTTCCAAGATAGTATACGAGTGAGTTTCGGTGATTTAGGTAATCGATTCTCTTGGTGCCTAGGCTAAGTTGCTTATGGAGCCTTAGTATACTTTCTCCCCGGTTGCTTTCTTTTCTTCGGAGAAGGTCTGCAATCCCTTTCCCTATGTTTAAGCCTTGGGCTTATCCCTAAGTGGTTTTTTCCGAATTAATTTTCGATAAAACTATACTGGGGTGTTACTGTACCTTCCTGTTCCAGTAAGTCTGGTTCAAAGAGGGACAGAACAACAGAGTTTTTAGTCTGAGTCTGTGCTTGTCTGGCTTGGGGTAGAGTCTCCCTCGCTGGCCTGACACAGACAAAGGTGGCTTAGCCTCCTTAGGTCACTACCGAAGGTTTCTGTGGATATGATTCCTTCTTTTGTGATCTACCAGACTAGGCCTTGTTGCTGTTCTCGGGGGAGGATAAGTTTCTTTCCCTGGGAGTGGCAACACCTTCCTTGCTTTGGTGCTCTGGGAGCTGGCAAGTATTGCTGGCCTCCCCCCTTAGATCTCCCTTAGGCTAAGATAAGTTTCTTGGCTGCGGGTGATCCGTCACTAAAGCAAGGTTGGTAGGACCCTCTTTTGTCCCTTCCCCCTCTATCTCCGTAATGGCCTAGCCATTACAGTACTGTACGTCGTTCTACATCTGGACCTAGTATAGGTTAGGATGTGGAATTGACTCAGCCCCCTGCCGGCCCGCAGAGCTGCCGGCCGGCAAGGGTCTTATATTTTGAGTGCTGCCCGGACCTCCCTTTGTCCCTCATCCATGCCTGCCTGTAGAGCCAGACGGCATTGGCCAGGAAGCCTGAATTAGATTCTCCCCTTCCTTATATGCACTCTTTCGGATTGCCGGGCTTGGAGGTAGTGTACACTCTTATCCCGGCATCCATCCTATTTTTCTTCTAGTGCTGTACCCGACCCGGCTGCCGGCCTATGAGGCCAGCAGCCGGACAGGTGTAGTCCTCTGGTTCTTTTGCTGCCGGCTGGCATCGGTCCTGTACCTTTGCCAGCCGGCTAATGTCAGCCCTTGTCTGCCGGTCACCAAGAGTGTGGCCAGCAGCTGGGTACTACCTTGTGTAGTTGCCGGCCGGCAGCCATTGCCAGCCGACATTGGCTGTTGCCGGCCGGCAATTGCTGCCGACCGGCACATGCATTTGAACCAGAGTTCTGCCGCCTTATAGTTGTTAAGTAGTATACTTTAAAGCTAGTTATGGTGTGTTGCCGGCCGGCACGTATCCTCCTATACTGTACTCTTATTCTTCAGTATAACATATACAGTAAGAGGAAAACTATAGTATGGGTTTTGGTACAGCACTGTGTGTTCTAACACTTTTGTGTTTTTTTGCACAGTCCCTTGCTGTTGCCCTACAGATAGGAAAGTGAGTTCTTTCCTGTCTATTATCCAGGATTTTAAAATCATTGCTTAGGTGTGAGCTCCACCTGTTTCCTCTGGAAACTTTGCATTGGTTACTCTAGAAGAGATTAACCATTTGATTTTATTATCTGGAAGGCTGCAACAATGGGTTGTGAGGGAAACACAAGTGTGTGTCTTTCCTTTCTGAATTGTTATGCTATACTATGCATATCCAGTGATACATAGTTCACTTGATACTCATGGAAATTTCTTCTCTTTACAGAAGGACCCTCCGAAGTGCGGAAGTGCTTTCTGCAACGTCCGCAGCAAGAACCTCTGCGGACATGAGTTTTGTAGGAGACACACAGCATGCGCTGTCTCCAAGGATGATCTCCGGTATTGGGACCCTCAGGTATGTACTGTGTGCACTAACCTGATTACTGAGGCCTTTGATTCCCCTAGGACGGCGGAATCAAGGGATATAGCTAGGAAGAAGCTTCGTACCTGGGTAAGGGCTTCCAAAAGAACACTTCTGGCCCTTATCTTCCAAGTGAGAAGATGAGGGCGTATCTTTTCCCTAAGGCATCAGCTGATGCAGTGATTCCCCAGTCTTAAGAGGAGATCCCCCAAGTTCAGATCCAGGTGGATGCTGAAGTCGCGGTCGCGATGCAAGACATCCAGTTAGATGACAGGATGTCTGATGTGGACGAGTGTCTGGAGGAAGACCTCCTGGCAGAAGCCCAGGATGAAGTTCAAGCCCCAGACGTTGTAAAGGTAGAGGTCGACGAGGTGTCGGCTACTCCGGTTCAGATTCCGGAGCCTATTCCCTCAACATCGGCCGGTCTCCCAGTAGAGCTGGGACAGGCCCTCTCTTCTATTGTTGGAATGATCCAACAAATGCAGAAGGAGAATCAGGAGAAGGCGGCTGCAATGGAACTGCGAATGCAGTGCCTTGCAGAATCACATGGGCCCCAGAAAAAGCTCAATGTGAAAGACCTTCCCTTGTGCTCAGATGCTAACCCATGGAGGTATGCTGAGCACATGCCGATGACGACTGGAAAGATCGTCATCTCGGATAAGCTGGGCTCAGTTCCCCTGGAGGAGGTGGAATTCTGGCCCAGCAAGGCATCATATCCAGACTGTTATGTCCGGCTGAGGAAGGAACCAGCTTCAAAGGAGGAGACAGAGCCGAAGGAGGTCATAGTGATGGACCATGCTAAGGCTCAAGCTCTACTTTCATCCTCGATGAAAGAGAGGGGCTTCTCTAACTCAAAGGTAGCCGCATTGAACAGGAAGCTCCCTTCCTTTGTGTCCTCGCCTACTAGAGCCTTCCCCTTTTTACAGAAAAGGTTTGCGGCTGTACTAAAAGCAGTCGAGGCCGGCAAGCCTTGCCCCTCCCTAGAGAAGTGTAAACCCTTGTCGCTGGCCCTGCCTATGGACCACAAAGACTGGAAGGACGTCTTTCTTACGTTCTCAGTTGGAAAGTTGGAGGCTGATATTGCCGGACATCAGTTCGGCAAGGACCTCCCTAAGCTGTCTAACTTTCTTTTGCGAAGAGAGTTCAAGACAAAAGAAAGACTGGCTGCCTCAATGTCTCTTCAGACTACTCTCGAGACGATGGCAAGTGACCCCAAGGCCCATGAAATGTTCATGGTGGTGGCCAAGACTCATCTGGCCACAGTGACGAAGGACCTTTATGGCTTCGTCAAGGCAAGGAGAGCTTGTAGGGAGTTCGTGTTCACCTCGGCTACGGTGAGGCACGAGCCAAGGAAACTAATCTCCTCCAACATTTGGGGAAAAGACCTTTTCCCTACCGACTTGGTCAAAGAAGTTGTTGTTAAGGCTGCCTTGAAGAATAGAAACCTTCTCCAGAAGTGGGGCCTGGCTATCAAAAGAAAGTCTTCCCCGGATGAGGGTCCTCAACCAAAGAGGAAGACTATGAGGACTAGGCTACCGTCTCGGCCAGCCAAGCCTGTTAGACAGCAACAGCAACTGCAATTGCCATTGCCCCCAGTGCCCAAGATCGTGGCACAAACCCCGACCACTTTTCAGTGGGTACCCCAAGCCGTGTCGACACAGTCCACGGCAATCACCCCAGCGTTCGAAGGGCAGTCTACTTCCTTTCGAGCAAAGCCTAGAGGAGCAGCCAGAGGCTCGTCTAGACGCCCCTCAAGGGGAAGGGGATTCCGGGGTGGTCGTGGTGAGGAAGGCAAGACCTCAGGACGGCAGTCCAAGTGAGGTGATACCGGTAGGAGGGAGACTTCTGAAATTTCGGGATCGGTGGACCTTCGATCCCTGGGCCCACAGCCTACTCAAGAATGGACTGGGCTGGAGCTGGTACAGCACTCCACCCCCGTGCCTTCGGTTTTTCCAACACTCCACCCCCGTTATGGAGGAGTACGTTCAAGAACTGTTGGAGATAAAAAGTGATCCGAAGGGTGAAGCCCATCAATTTCTAAGGGAGGCTGTTTTGTGTTCCCAAGAAAGACTCGGAAAAGCTCAGAGTCATTCTGGACTTGTCGCCACTCAACAAGTTCATAGTGAATTGCAAATTCAAAATGCTAACACTGCAACACATAAGGACCTTACTGCCCAAGAGGGCATATTCCGTCTCTATAGACTTGTCAGACGCCTATTGGCACATTCCAATCAGCCATCGACTCTCCCCCTACCTAGGGTTCAGGCTACAACGAAGACTATACGCCTTCGGAGCCATGCCATTCGGGCTAAACATAGCCCCAAGGATTTTTACGAAGCTTGCGAGCGTAGCTCTCAAACAATTACGCCTAAAGGGAATTCAGGTAGTAGCCTACCTGGACGACTGGTTGGTGTGGGCAGCATCCGAGACAGAATGCTTGCAAGCTTACAGCCAAGTGATCCAGTTCCTAGAGTACCTAGGCTTCAAGATCAACAGAAAAAAGTCTCGACTTTCTCCATCTCAAAGGTTCCAGTGGCTGGGATCCACTGGGACCTTTTGTCACACCGTTTCTCTATCCCGGCGAAGAAAAGGAAGGAGATAGCGGGTTCTGTCAAGAGACTTCTAGATTCCGAAAGGATATCAAGACGCGAGCAGGAGAGGGTACTGAGCTCTCTCCAGTTTGCTTCGGTGACAGACCCAGTGCTAAGAGCACAGCTAAAGGATGCAATCGGAGTTTGGAGAAGTTATGCATCAAACGCGCGAAGAGATCTGAGAAGACCAGCCGCTGCGGCTAAGTACTCTTCTCAGGCTTTGGTCCCAAGCCAGACATCTAAAGAAGTCGGTTCTTCTTCAGCCACCTCCCCCGTCGGTGACGATTCACTCAGACGCCTCGAAGGAGGAATGGGGAGGTCATTCTCATCGGAAAAAAGTCCAGGGGACTTGGTCCAAGCTATTCAAGACCTTTCACATAAAACTTTCTAGAAGCTATGGCAATGCTCCTTACCCTAAAGAAAGTCTCCCCGCGTCACTCGATCCACATAAGGTTGGTGATGGACAGCGAGGTAGTTGTGAGATACTTGAATCGACAAGGATCGAGGTCACCACCTCTCAACCAGGTGATGTTTGCCATCTTCCGATTGGCGGAAAAGAAGAAGTGGTACCTGTCGGCAGTTCACCTTCAAGGAGGCCGCAATGTGACGGCGGACGCTCTATCCAGGTTCACACCAATAGAGTCGGAATGGTCCTTAGACGCAGGATCATTCTCCTTCATTCTGAATCAAGTCCCAGAACTGCAGATAGACCTCTTTGCGACGAAAGACAACAAGAAGTTGCCCCTGTACGTGCCCCGTACGAGGACCCCTTAGCGGAAGCAGTGGACGCGACGTCCCTCGACTGGAACAGATGGTCCAAGATTTATCTGTTCCCTCCTCACAACCTTCTGTTGAGGGTCCTCAACAAACTGAGATCCTTCAAGGGGTAGCTGCAATAGTGGCCCACAAGTGGCCAAACAGCGTGTGGTTCCCCCCTGGCATTGGAACTGTAGCTGAAGTTTGTACCGCTACCAGATCCAGTTCGGACCCAGCGAGTCCAGAAGTCAACTGTCTGCGCTTCATTACAGAAAACCCGGACCCTGCAGCTCATGATTTTCTCTCCCTAGCGGTGAGAAAGCGTTTCGGGATTTCGAAAGCCAGCATAGACTTCCTTGAGGAATATAAGTGCAAATATACTAGAAGGCAATATGAGTCATCTTGGAGAAAATGGGTGGCCTTTTGTCAAGGCGAAGAATCCGCAGGAGATCTTGACAGACTTCTGCTTATCTTTCTTCTCCACCTCCATGGTCAAGGATTGGCAGCTAACACGATTTCAGCGTGTAAGTCTGCTTTGACAAGACCCATTCTATATGCCTTCCAGGTCGACCTAGGTAACGAGATCTTTAATAAAGTCCCGAAAGCCTGTGCTAGGCTCAGACCTTCAGCACCTCCAAAGCCCATTTCATGGTCTTTAGACAAGTTCTTCATTTCGCTTCTCTGTTGAGCAATGAAGAGTGTGCGTTAAAGGATTTGACACAAAAAGTTATTTTCCTATTTTGCACTCGCGTCCGGGGCCAGGGTTAGTGAGATTGTAGCCCTCTCGAGAGAGGCAGGTCGTGTTCAGTTCCTGGATGGGGGAGAACTGAACCTGTTTCCGGATCCTACGTTTCTCGCCAAGAATGAGTTACCCACCAACAGGTGGGGTCCCTGGAGAATCTGCCCTCTGAAAGAAGATGCATCTCTATGTCCAGTAGAATGCCTAAAGATCTATCTTCATAGAACTTCAGACTTCAAGGGTGGTCAACTATTTAGGGGAGAAACATCAGGCTCAAATTTATCTCTGAATCAACTCAGAGCGAAAATCACATATTTTATTCGCAGAGCGGATCCTGACAGTACACCCGCAGGTCACGATCCGAGAGAAGTTGCCTCATCCTTAAATTTCTTTAATTGTATGGATTTTGAACATCTCCGTTCATACACTGGCTGGAAGTCTTCCAGAGTGTTCTTTCGCCACTATGCGAAGCAAGTAGAGGAACTAAAGAGATCTGTGGTAGCAGTGGGTCGCGGTGTTAACCCTACTGTTTAACTCTGCGAGGAACAGTGGTCTTAATTGGGACGATTAATTCCAGGGTGAGTGTGTAGTTACATACTGTACTACAAACTAAGTGAGGGCACTGTGTTACCCATGTAGACTGTTCCATTTCCGAAGGTGAACCTAGCATAAGTGCAGACATGTGTGCCGAGCGTTTCTAACGCTAATGTCATTGATTTGTAATACAGTCTTTTATGACTTTGATACCTCGGTATCTTTAAAGTGGCATTTAATGTTTTTTCTTTCAGACAAACAAGTTCTGTTTACTATCATACTTATGCTTAAAGTTTTGGGTTATCCTCTTCTTATGTATATATATATATATATATATATATATATATATATATATATATATATATATATATATATATATATATATATATATATATATATATATATATATATATATATATATATATGTGGTTAACCTGTCTATTTATTGCCTGTCAATAAACTGGTTCTTGAGAACCTTGCGTCTCCTTCACCTGTGTCAATTTATTGGTATAATTGAGCATTCATTCTATGTACCTTATCTGGGATAATTCTAATAGAATTGTTCCTTTATGCAAGCTATGTTGCATTGGTTTTCCTCCTATGCGGATATAAAACCTTTGTCCAATACAAGTATTGTGCGGAGAACTGGTCGATATTTCATATTGACGCAGTGATTCTTTACAAACTATGCTTTACTTAATATAGGGCGAGACCACTATATTAGCTTGCCTGGTATTCATACATAGGTATATGTACTCTTCGAGACTTTTCCAGAGTCTAGTAGGACTCTTCCCTGTAGGGGGCAGGAAGCTCTAACATGGTTTATAGTTAGTTGAAAAGATGTATAACGGTAACATCTTAGGTCTCTAGGTCTAGTCGACCGGGAAAAATTACATCCGGGGAGTACGGCACGTTCTGAGAATCCACAGATACAGTAATGCTCTGGTATACTTCCATCAGGACGACATGGCTTGAGCCCAAAAAACGGATTTTGAGCGAAGAGAAAAATCTATTTTTGGGTGAGATGGCCATGTCGTCCTGATGGACCCGCCCTTGCCTTTCTAAGAAAGGGCCGTAGGACCCCTCCCTACATACAGTATCTGTAGCACCTCGTGTACGCTACAAGGAATACAGATGGCGCCAGGATTGGCGCCAGGCACGCATATGAATCGGAAGATAGGGAGCCTTGGGAGCGGCTCCCCCTTTTTCTTTCCCGAATTCGTTTCTTGCCAATCGCCCCTTGCGAGATGAAATCTCTGTTCGGGATGCAGATTGCCATGTGGCGTGTCAAGAATACGTCCTCTGATATGTCGCGATATCCCTTTCAGGAGGGATACTCGCTCCAGGAGTTAGAATTCTGGTACCTTAAGGTAAATTCTCTGGGAATATCGCCGTAGTTGTAATATACCCTAGGAAGCTACCATATAGGAACTTCCATCAGGACGACATGGCCATCTCACCCAAAAATAGATTTTTCGCTTCGCTCAAAATCCGTTATATATATATATATATATATATATATATATATATATATATATATATATATATATATATATATATATATATATATATATATATATATATATATATATGTGTGTGTATATATATATATATATATATATATATATATATATATATATATATATATATATATATATATATATATATATATATATATATATATATATATATATATATATATATATATATATATATATATATATATATAATATACATATATATATATATATATATATATATATATATATATATATATATATATATATATATATATATATATATATATATATATATATATATATATATATATGTGTGTGTGTGTGTGTGTGTGTGTGTGTGTGTATATATATAGGTAAAGATGGGCAAGAAAAACTCAAAACTAGAAACTTAGGTTTTTTCATCTATTTTGTTTTTATTTTAACTGAAAATTCTTTTCATCTCTTCAAGTATTCAATGTTGAGTAATTCATACCTTAAACTTCAGTCTAGGGCATTTACATAATCCTTGCCTTGGAAATTTAGGAGATTCATATTTTGCCAAAAATCTGGGTTAAAAAAAAAATAATGTTGGGGTAAGAACCTATCATGTTTATTTTTGTCTTAAGAAACGTTTATTCAGAAACTTCAATACACATTTTTAAACAAAATGTTATATTTACTCCAAACAAACGTTCAAGACTAAAGAAATACCAAAAAGAATATATGTGTAATAGCTTAAAATAAAAATAAGAAATATGTTTTTGTTGAAAATTCTACTGACATAAAACAAACATGTTGAAAACAGGAATTATTGTAATATTTGTTTCTTCTTTTTTTTTTGTCAAGAAACCATAATGCATTATTAAATATATGCATTCTATACATCCAGTTTCTAATCCTTCTCTATCATCTTTAATCGAGCAGATGGCATGTCATCAGGAAATCTAAGAAGAACCTTCTTTATCGTGGGATCTTCAGGCCGATTGAAAATCTATGTTGTATCAACAATGCCTATGTCCTTGTCCTTGGTCCTCATAGTCTAGTCCATTCCTGTGGATTACTAGAAATCTTCTTTTGTAGATAATCAATTTCAGAGGTTGTTACAGGGCTCCCATCATCTGAAATTGCAGTAATCTCTGTTTCAGTTTAAGCTATTATATCTTTATCTTCGTATTCCATGTCACTTCCCTCTCTGTCCACAGAGAAACTAACGTCACCAGCAAAATCACTTTCCAATGCAATTTCTTCTTATGTTGTACTATTAGAAAGAGTCTCAGCTTTTCTTATCTTTCTCTTGCTTGACTTGATGCTAGTTGTTCTTCCTTTCTGTATCTGATGATATGTAAGCTCCTTACTGCATGCTTTCTATGTTAGGATTTGGCTGTGCATATCTATTTTTCTTCTTGGGAGAGGATGTGTTCCGCTGCATCCTTTGGATTGCACGACGTCTTCCAGTGAAGTTCCTTTTTTTTTTTTTTACTAAGAGAATGTTGTATTTCTTTTTTGGTGGAACTCCTGCCTGAATTTAATTAACAAGATCGTTTCAGGGTAAATGATAAGCTTAGAAGTTCCTTTTAGTTGGATGGCCCTAACATTTTCAAGAAGTTCTTCAGAAGCGGTAACTTGAGCATCTGGACAATGACTGTAGCCTGGTGACCCCATTTGAATTACAGATGGACTGTCTGGAAGACTTATGTCTACTTTTGTTCCTGGTACTAGTATAGGTGCTGCAGCTTGGTTAATGAAAGTAGAAGTTTGTGAAGCTTCCTCCTCATTCAATGATGATGCTATTAATTGTGAATCGCTGTTGCCCCCTTCCATATCATTTGCAGCATCAAATAACACACGGTCATTTCTCTCATCCCTTGGATACCGCTTGACTAAACATGTTTTGAAAGTTTCAGTTTTATGAGACATAGGCGACCCTTATCCTACCTTCCCGAATTCAAAGGAAAAATTATAGTGGTATTAAAACCTGCCTTTACATTCTCGGTCAAAAGTCCCTGCTCCGAAACAATGCACAACACATTCAATTTATTAAAAAAAAAATTAAGAAAATATTTGCAATTGGAATAGGTAAATAAGTGATTTCATTGAAAAAAAAAAAGTTAATTTTGAAAATTCTTGATTTATAGAATTTTTTTTATGGATATCATTCAGCAAAATCAGCTAACACAGTGGTTGTGAGTTACCTCTACGATATACTCATTAACATGTTGTATTGACGAATTTGGAGAAAGGGAGTCTTGAGATGTAATTATAGAAGACCTTGGTAATACAGATTTCGTGGGAAAAATCATCTAATTTCTATGTTCATCATGAATTGAATATGCTAGATTTATATGGGATTGCATTGGGTTTAAGGAAAGAAAGAGAGAGAGAGAGAGAGAGAGAGAGAGAGAGAGAGAGAGAGAGAGAGAGAGAGAGAGAGAGAGAGAGAGAGAGAGAGAGATAATTTGTAAGTAAACTGTAAGAATATGTCAATTTTTTTAAGGGGTAACATAAATAAGAAAGAGTTTAACATATTTTCACGATTAGAAAACCTTAACAGTTGAGAGAGAGAGAGAGAGAGAGAGAGAGAGAGAGAGAGAGAGAGAGAGAGAGAGAGAGAGAGAGAGAGAGAGAGAGAGAGAGAGAGAGAGAGAGAGAGAGGCAAAGGCAAGGCAAAGGCAAAGGCAAATTTTATTCTATCGACCCCTTCCGGAGTATGAGAATTACAAAATTACACAGATATATATATTTTACACAAAAACTACAAAAAGAAGAGACCAATAGATTACAACTATATTTATGTACACATATATTCAGTAAGCACATAATTAACGCATAAAAGGTATTCTGACAAAGGAAAGTACATACATTGAAAAATAATACCAGAATAATGAAAATCCTAGAAAGTATTAAATCTAAAATAAAGACATTATAAGGTTAACAAACCTTGCAAGTCTTTTCAGTTCTCTAGCATTACTTGTATTGAGGAGCAGACTGAATTTAAAAGTGGTAGGTCTTCTACAATAGTAGGGCTTTAGGTATCTCTCTCTTATTTCTCTAATCACAGGACAAACTAAAACATAATGGTATTCATCCCCAACTTCAATGCCGTTGCATAGTGTGCAAGGGTGCTGATTCTCTTGCCTAGAATATCTTTCAGTTGCTACAGGAAGTTTGTGGGTACCACACCTATATTTACTAAGGGCAATTCTTTCTGGAATATCTAAATTTATAATATACTTTTCTTGGCCAAATTCTGTCTTAAAAAGTTTATAATTGCTACACAATATATTTCTTTCTACTTCTGCATACCATTGTTGTCTCTCTATATCTTTGAGTTTCATTTCTAGGCTATTTATTATCCACGTGTGATTGAAATTTTCTGGATGCTCCCATATATTTGACATACCACATGAATCAAGGATAGTTTTAATTTTATGGATCCAACTAGACTTATACTCATTCGACTCGTATAGAATTCTAAGAAAACGATAAAAAACATTTGACAATTTAGACGCCTTTGATTTTACAATTCTCAACCAAAATCCAATCATCCGTTTGCAAATAGATATTTCAATTTTGAATCTGCCAAGATCCCCATATACCATGCAGTTTGCTGTTCGCTTGTTCACACAGAGCTGATTTTTCATGAACTTCTTGTGAAATGCTTCAACATGATCTAGTTTGTGGTAACCCCATATTTCACAACCGTAAGTCAAAATTGGTACAACTAGAGCATCGAATAGATCACAGTTGATATCAATGGGTAATTCAAGTTTTTTACATTTAATTAACATACTAGATAATGCTCTACGTGCTTGAATGACTTGTTTCTTAATAGCTTTATCCATTTTACCATTATAATTGAACGTAGTACCAAGGTAAATATAATCATCTACAATTTCGATGCTCTCCTCACCATATTTAAAATTCGGGACATTTCTAACTTTTCCTCTAGAAAATACAACTACTTTAGTTTTTGAAACATTAATTTGAAGTTTCCAAGTATCACAATATTCTTTTACTTTGTTTAAGGCGTTTTGTAATTCCTTTGGGGATTCAGCCATTACAATAGTATCATCAGCATAAAGCAAAACATAAATACGCAAAAACATTTCTATGTCAATACTACTTAATTTTTCATTTATTTCCCTTGAACACATATCCATCCCATTATAACCCCCGCTAAGAAAAGACTCGAAATCATTTAGGTAGATGGCAAAAAGTAATGGGGAAAGATTCTCACCTTGTCTTACACCTATGTTACATTAGAAAAAGTTAGAAATTTTGTGATTCTGCTTTACACATGATTTTGCATTATTATACATATTATATATGACAGCCATAACATTACCATTAATGCCATGTGAGATTACCTTTCCCCACAAGGACGACCTGTCAACCAAATCGAATGCTTTTCTGTAATCAACGAACAAACAGTATATTCTCTTTTTTCGATGGAGATAGAAATTAACAAGTGAATGCAATACAAAAATATGATCTAGAGTACTATATCCTTCCCTGAAACTAGCCTGCTCCTCACCAAGTTGACCAGTGCTGTCAATATAATCAGTCAACCTTTTATTGACACAAGCGGTAAAAAGCTTCGCTACACAGCTCAGTAGTGTGATACCCCTATAGTTATCTAGGTCGTCAGGGGATCCTTTTTTTCTTAAATATGGGTTTTATTATCCCTATACACCAATAATATGGAACAACTGAGGAGATCAACACAATGTTAAAAATTTTGCATATAACATTTAGCATATCATGAGGGCAATTTTTAAGGAACTCATTTATGATATTATCAATACCACATGCTTTTCTACTCTTAAGTTTTCTTATTTGAATTTGTATCTCATCTACTGTAAAAACTCTATTTAATTCTTCGTTAACTAACTGGTTAATAATGCTTGGGTCGAAATTATCAGGGTGTTCACTATCATCAGGTTCAACATTACCTCGACTGAGTTTAGCAAAATAATCTCGAAATGTTTTAAGTGTAATTTTACAAATCAGCTCACTCTTATCAGTATTCTTTAACAAATCCCAATAATCCTTACTACTACTTTTTCTCAGATTTCTAACATTTCTATGAAATTTTTTTCTGAAAGATTTCTTAGCTTTATTAATTATTCTCTTATATGTTTTAGCTCTAGCTTTCAGTTCGTTTCTAGCTTCATTTGATTTGATTTTCTTAAGCCTGTTTTTTACTTTCATATATTCAGTTCTTTTACTAGAACAGTCTTTGTCAAACCATGGTTTGCTAACCTTTTTGCAATCCCCTGTTTTAGACTTATTTTGATAAACTTTTTTACAAATGCCAATGTGTTTAGCAGGGTCAATATATAATTTTCCTAAATCTTTTACAATATCATCCATAATATTCTGGGTTACATTCAAAGGTTTCAGTGAATCTAATTTCTGGTCTAATAAATTAATATCTCTAGTACTGAATGCTTCCATATACTCATTTTTTATGTCATTTGTCCATTTTGTTTTGAGTTCTTCATATTCAGAATTATTCATATCATAGGTTTCCTTACTATCTAAATCTAAATTTTCCTCCTCCTGTATTTCCGGTGGTCTCATATTACAAGTCTCTTCCAACCGTAATACCATAGAGAGGGCTGAGTGAGTATCGGACAGACACCTGTCATATTGCTCAACATTAAAATCCGTAATACTACTCATAAGTTTAGGAGAAACAATAAAATAGTCAATACAACTTTTACCATTAGCTGTGAAACAAGTGAAATCTCCCACGCCACTGTCCCCCCCAAACCTCCCGTTAACTACCTTAACGTCAAGCATTTTACACAGTTCAATTAAGTTACGACCATGGTTATTAGTAATAACATCACTGTTATAGCGATCTGTGCTAAGACCAAGAGTTTCTAATTCCCTTTTGGAGCTAAACAGACATTCATCAATAAAATCATTTAAATCGATATTTTGCAAAGGATCGTCATCTATAAAGTCATTAAGTAAGCCTGTTCTTGAGTTAAAATCACCAGCTAATATAATTGGTAACTCATATTTTACATTCAAGTTCATAAGATCATCAGCAATAACATCAAAGATATTAGATGAACAATAAGGTGATCCCTCGTGTGGAATATACAAAGCACAAATAATAATATCATTCTGTGTTTCCCTACAATGAAATCTTACACATAATAAGGAATCAGACACTGTGTCTTCGATCAATGTTACACTATTTTCCCTATCTCTTCTAATTAACATACAGATTCCATGTATACCTCCATACGGAAGTGTAATATCATTTTTTTTCTTAATAAAACTGTATGCCCGAGCAATTCCTTCGTCATTTTTAAGGGCTTGTAGCATTTTGTTTCGAAGGGGTGTAAGATCATCCGTGATGAAAACTTTCGGTCCTTGGCGTCTACGCAGTCCACTTTTGTTTTTCATAAGTAAAAGCTTGTCTTCGCGCCTTACAAACCTTACAATAATTGGTTTGGTCGCTCCTCTGCTCGGCAACCGGTGGGCAATACTTATATCTGCTCGTGTGAAGGTTTTCACAGGTGGTTCCCTATCGTCCTCAGGTTTAACAGCCTCATTCATGATGTTCACAGCTAGTGTGGTTGTATCTTCTTCTTTATCTTCAGGGAGAGAGAGAGAGAGAGAGAGAGAGAGAGAGAGAGAGAGAGAGAGAGAGAGAGAGAGAGAGAGAGAGAGAGAATGTATATAAATCCCGTGTATAGAAATATAGAAAATTAATTCAGATAAAATAAATTTGTTAACCAGATTTCCAAGACTCAAAGAATTGAAGAGAGAGAGAGAGAGAGAGAGAGAGAGAGAGAGAGAGAGAGAGAGAGGAGAGGAGAGAGAGAGAGAGAAAATTTCTCTGAAGGATATAGCGAATCTCTAGAGTTGTTCCATCAAACTAGAGCGGGAATGCATTATCTTGAAGCAGGCGGGACGGAAGAACCATGAGCAGATGGGAGAGAAATTACTTGAAAATAAGGTCAGGGATTTCTGGTTGCTCTGTTGCGTTCAGGCTGCCTTAGGCATTTTGTTTTCATGTGAAAATTTGCATTAAATTCTTCTTTAAATTATGTGTAGTGTTGGAATCTTAGTAAGTTGTATTATAAGTAAATTGTGATATTATATTTTGGGTTGTAGGAATATTGAATTTTATTATTATTATTATTATTATTATTATTATTATTATTATTATTATTATTACCAAATTAATTATTGTAGTATTGATGATGATAATAATAATGATAATAATAATAATAATAATAATAATAATAATAATAGTGCTAAAATCCCTCAGTTCAACAATATAACTCTCTCTCTCTCTCTCTCTCTCTCTCTCTCTCTCTCTCTCTCTCTCTCTCTCTCTCTCTCTCTCTCTCTCTCTCTGGGTGATGTTTTAACAAAGTGAGAGAGTCAAGCTTTTTTTATGGATTGATTCTTTATTAAAGGAATCCCTTGTGAGAAGAATGAAAAGTGATCTTTTTTTTTTCCATTGCGACATAAAAGATTTCCATCCTTTTTAGCAATTGATTTTTTCAAACTCCTTCTCGTCGAAGATTTAGGTGCCTCTGGTAAAGATTTGGCGAAATCAATTTTATTAAAGTTTGTGCTTTTATTTTATCGAAACGGCCTTTGGATGTGAGAAAAGTTTTATCTTTATTTAGTAAAATATTCTCTTATGATATATTGAAAATCCATCTTTTTATACTTTCCTCCGTTTATTACACCAGAATTGCCCCCCCCCCCCCCACCATTTTTTTTATACAACATTGTGCCTTTTCATCTTACTGAAATTCTTTAGTTTATTATACTAAAACTCTGTTTTTATATTTCTGTGATCATATGTTTTATTATATTTCAGTCCTCTTTTCTTATATTATACTTCTCCCTTTTATTGCACAAAGATTCTCTTTAATTACACTAAAATTTTGTCTTTTAATATATTAAGATTTATCCTTATGTTATCAAAGAATTCGTCCCGTTAATACGCTGACATTTACCCTTTTATTTTAGTAAAAGTTGACCTTAATTGTGCTAATATTTGTCCCTTTGTTATAGTAAACCTTGACATTTTATCATGCTAACATTTACCCTGGTATTATGATAAATGTTGTCCTTTTATCATGCTAACATCTACCCTTTCATTATAATGATTATGTCTCTTTTTCATACTAAAATTTATTCTTTCAATATAATAAATCTGTCCCTTTTAACATGCTACCCTTGTAATGTATTTAAGAAGAATGATACGTAATATTGGTGATCATACCACAAAAGAGCTACGTATCAAATAACAAAGAGAAGAAAGTGAATCACACTTAAGCAACACAAAGGAAAGTAAACTAAATATTTTGATAAGAATGAGAGAGAGAGAGAGAGAGAGAGGAGAGAGAGAGAGAGAGAGAGAGAGAGAGAGATCGAGAGAGAGAGAGAGAGAGAGAGAGAGAGAGAGACTGCTTTCCATACTTGTCGACCCGTAGGCTATTGAAATTTTAATCCGCCAGCTCACAATATCTGAAGTCTGGTGTCCCTGATATGACAGGAGGATCTGCAACAACTCAACCGCACATCATCCTATTAACTTAACCAGACGTATCTACAAACAGGGTCGTGTTGCAGACTAGTTCCAAAATACGTAGAGTTTGTTGATAATTTTGTGACTTTGTGAGAGGATATCTTGAATATCTTTGTTGATGTTTTTAATGTGTTGAATACACTTTTTACAGTTTTAAAATGACAGACATCTTAATCTTTTGAACTTATTCAAAGA
>NC_090753.1:23602253-23613975 GCF_036898095.1 Palaemon carinicauda | reverse complement strand
CAGGTGTCTAGACTTTAAAAGTTATTTCAGTGACCAGAGGCACTTTGGCTCTGTGGTTATCCTTATCTTTATTGCTTCTTCAATTATGTTATCTGAGGTGACTGTTGATCCCTGATATCTAAATTATGTACGCCTGCCAGGTTTAATCCTGCACATGCTATATTACCAATACCACTTCATGATCTTGAAACCTTCAGAATATTTGTTTTATCTTCACTGATTTTTTAACTCATTTCCTGAGCTGGCCTATCTAAAACCACCAAACATATGCTGCAGTCCTCGAAAATCCTCTTCATATAGGTCAACATCATCAGCATAAGACGTATGTAGGTTTATTGTTGTTGTTGTTGGTGTCTATCCCATAACCTACTCAAGGCCAAATTAAACAATAACGTTGATAAGGGACACCCTTGGTTCGGTCCACCTAAAACTGGTGAAGTCATTGTTATTCCACCTCCAACTCTCACACTACACCACATATTACTATAGCACATTTATGTCAGCCTAATAATTTTTGCTAGTATTTTAAAATACAGGAGTATTTTCCATAAGGAATCTCGGTAAATGCTCTAATAAGCCTGTTAAAAATATATATTTTCATTTTTATCAAATCTAATTCATTAGTCACACTTTCTCAATATATGAAGTTTGGTTTTAGATAGTTTCCCTATGCAAATTTGCTTATAACAGTTTCTGCATGTAGTTTTTCTCTTCATTTATCGTTTCGAATGCTTCAAAGCTCTATGTTTACACTGACTCAATGAGTCATATTATAAGATAGTAGTTCACATGAATAGAAGTTGCTCTTACAGAGAACGTAAATACATGAACACAAACGCATGTACACACACACACACACACACACACACACACACACATATATATATATATATATATATATATATATATATATATATATATTATATATATATATATATATATATATATATATATACAAAAAACGATTTTATGGATCTAGCAACTCTTTTTCTGGCCCGCATGCATGTTGTTTGCAAAGACAGCTTCCATGATTTAGATGTCCAGTATACATAAACAAATATAACGAAAGGTTTTATTTGCATTTTGAATATCTATCAGCAAATAGGAAACCACTGTCAGTATTTGCACACCTTCGAGCTTGCATGAGTTTATTTCTATATCAAAATCTTACATTTTATTAAAAGAATATACATGTTTTATTTTCATATTGTGTTGCAACGCTCATAAGCAGTAAACAAAGGGTGAAAATAAGAGATGAAAATAAAATTCAGAACCTTAATTCAATATGCTTCCATCTATGAGATTTTATTACAATTTTTGGAAGGAAAGTTATTAGTCACTCAGTCATCAAATGAAATTTATGATGACCTTGTTTATTTAACAGAATAATCAAACTAAAGCTAATTATCCTTCTGACTGTCTTCCATTCATCTTCCATGCAGGGACCTGTAAATTTATGTCTTTTAGCCCATATTCAAAACATGGATGTAAGTAAAAGGAGATTTTAAAAATCTATAACTTCTTCCTTTACACTGTTATCCTTACATTGAGCGATCGGTTTCCTAATGCGGCCTCTCTAATTATCCTCCTCTAACAACCTCTTATCTCCATAACATCCTTCACCTTAAATCGCCTTCTAATTATCTGCCTCCCTCTCAGTTATTATTATTATTATTATTATTATTATTATTATTATTATTATTATTATTATTATTATTATTATTATTATTAAAGAATCTAAATAATCATTGAGCTGAAATGTATTAAACACAAGAGGCTGGGCTTATGTAAAATAATGCTGATGTACAAATCATTTCAAATTTATAAAAAATAAACACGCAGCAACTCAAATGCATTCAAGATTTTTTCTCATTATTTCAAAAACTATAGCCATAAAGTTTTTAGTTTTTATCAATTATTACTTAATCATTCATCATCAGTAATTGACACTAATAGCTGTCAACTACTTTAGTGATATAACTGCACCACCAATTCTTTATCTTACTTCGACTAATGTCATTTTAATTATTTCTCTTCATAACTTTGCCGCTAATGATTTTTCTTAAGGAGAGAAAAAAAAATTTCTTCGCTTTCTCCTAAAGATATTTCCATCCCTTGAATAACTTCATATTTGTTCTCCATCTTTTGAATTCGGTTTTTTTATTTTTTATTTATTTTTTTTTTTTTTAATTTCCCTCTTTCGTCCATTTAGGGATATTTCTTGAGATGAAAATGATGGTTCTCAATTTTTTTTATATACGGGAATATGTAATTACATCAAAATTGGTAATTTAAATGGTGCTTCTTACAAATATACGTTAGAACACTTTCTGTTCAATTCTGAAGTGCACTGAAGAAAAAAAATAGAAACAAAAAAAATTCTCAGTATATGAAGCCTTCTTCATAATATGAAGATTTGTCCACTTATGGCTAGGTATTTTATAAAATATTTATTGTAGAGTTTAGTGACCAATGACACCTGTGAAGCCTAAATCTATTAAAAGAATGGTAACTTCAACACGAAAATACCTTGAATTCTAAATTATATATAGTTATTTGTTTCTTTGATAGATATTAAGGTCGAACAATAAAAGCATACCTTTTTTTTGGGGTGGGCGGTGGTTTGGGGGGTCGGCCCTATATAAACCTATGATAGCTAGGGAGTTAATTATAAGGACAAAAATCACTTATTTAGTTAAAGGCAACGAATCTCACAATATAGGCAACAATGCTACTCGAACACAATGACCAATGTTGACTACTTGGAAGATACGTGTAATCCTCATCGTCATCAAAATCAGCTTCTTGTTTAATCTCAAAATTTCGTCATTCAAACTTTAGTTTCTTTCAGTTGAAGAATTTACGGCTTGAACAGAAGAGTTGCATGGAGAGGCACTGACTTTAAAACTGTTTGAAACTGAAAGAATATTTACAGATTCCAGAGGTATACAGTTCCCTTTGAGTACATCCTGCAAGTCGTTATGGACTAAAATTCTTTTGTAAGCGGTAGAAAACTGACTGGTAGTTGGATTGCTGATATATCCTCCCATAGATCTAACTTGGCCAAAAAAGAGTTCTAGGTGATCTTGGCTCATCTTATACGTTAGCAAAAATTTTTAATGGGTTCAGGACAACCTACTGAATCAACAGATTTTAATCAAACTCCGTATACAAATTATGAATCCAAGAAGGCTAGTTTAGCATTAGAATTCAACAATGGTCTACCACTTGGAATTTTTAGTTTTCTTAGATATAATTCAGCATGACCCAGAAAATCTTGAAAGATTCTTTCAATATCCTTTAGTATTGGTCTTTTAAAATACCATCCGCACAAATTCCTTGAATTCATCATATCAAACAGATTATTTATACTGGTAATAAAATTGATTGTTGCTTCGCATCCCTAAACTCTACGAAATTGTTATGAAGACAAAACCACATTGATTTTGCAACAGATTCGCTTAGTAGTAGTAATTGTGCTGAAAGTGTAACATTAATTTATTAATCCATGCCCGATGTTGCATTTTTAATTTATCCCACAAATACAAACATCGTGTACGTGAAGTTTATGTAATTTTTCAATGAAATCCCACTTAATAAAGCTTCCCTCCCCATCAACATTTTTTTTTTCATAATGAACTTATAATTAACTTTAGCATATGACATGGGTCAAAAAAAATAATATACATATATATATGTATATATATATATATATATATATATATATATTATATATATATATATATATATATAATATATATATATATATATATATATATATATATATATATATGTTCTTGCGTCACGGGATGAAGATATTAAGTTTTTATATTTTCAGAATGTAGACTAGAACCAAGATCTTTGACCATAGCAACATTCGTTGATAGTCCATCAAAAGTCAAAGAGATAGTTTTGACCTTCACTGACCTCCCGTGAATGCAGCTTACCCATACATTGCCTATGCAAATTAACACTCTCAACTCTTCCTTCTTGAGATGAACAGAAAGTGATTCAAATTAGTTAGCGATCTATCAAAATCTTCATCCTTGAAGTGCTCAAATCATAATCGTGAACTAGTAATTGGAGCCAAATTTTCACGTCGCGTAGCTCGAACCCACTCCTTTCTAAGGAGCTCATCTTTTGGAAAACTGTTAAACAAACGTACCAAAGATATTAATATTAATGATGTAGAAATGATAACGACAGCGATAATGATTAGTAATCGGAATGAACAATGTCAATTTTGAGAGTGCAGGTTTTGATAAAGTTAATGAATTCAACAACAGAGACAATATTCTTACTGTTGCTAGCATTCAGTACTTTTCTCTTTTTTTATAATTTTATACAGCCTTACATTGAAAATTGAGCACTTACCAATGAAATGTAATTGTGGTATTCAAATTTCTGTCTAATCTTTGAGTACATCCATAACAATTACACGAGGTCGGCATTATTAACTGAAGAGTAGGAATAATTTGTAGCTTGTCGATGTAGATGATGGACGTATAATGAGCTCCCAGGCATCAGGTCGCGACCTTTTTTACTACAATTGGCAGAGACGGCTGACTTCACTTATTCCGGTCGGGGTCATCTCCAGCCATTTAACCTCCTTGTAGTAAACAGATGATGGGAGATGACTGAAAAGATGATATGGACGACAGAATACATTGTCCCAACTGATGACAGTCTAATACATATTTACAAAGGCCAGGCCATGATACCATTAGAGGTCATTGAGAATGCATCGTCAGACGCCCACTTCTAATTAACGCCGTATTATTACCAGCCGACTCTGGTTGGAGCAGAAGATGGACTAATAAGGAATGCAAATGACAAAAGAAAATGAGTCGGGTTATGCAAGGTAAAGACCTTCAATCTGGTATGATGTCAATCGGGTTTCTTTATTATTATTATTATTATTATTATTATTATTATTATTATTATTATTATTATTATTATTATTATTATACCTAGGGATGATATTAGGAAAGTGATAGTGATAGTGAGTTAGCTATACGATGCAAGATGAGATATAATGTACCATATATGTTGTACATTATCAGTCTCAATTTCAATAATATTTCTTAAAGGTATTATTTAAAAAAAAAAAATCCAAGAAATATAAAATATAATAGACATTTTTCTAAAAAGCTAACAATTATAAGTATTTTGGAATATTAATGGTGAGTGACGTATTCATTAATGGTAAGACACGTTCATTCTGAATGATTACAAGATGGGAAGTAGTGAGAGGTCAACCCCGTTGTGGACGACGGTTAATATTGAGATAGACCTTAAAATGAGCAAAATTTTAGAGTTATAGTTTATGGATATTACCCATAATACCTAGTTATGAAATATCAACTTGGGCAAAGACGAAGAAAAATACACCAATAAAGAGAGATGGCTCTATTATAGCAACAGAAGATATAAAAACACAACTTTGGATGGAACACTTTAGTGAGGTTGTGAATAGGAGATATGAAGGGAATAATTTGACAGGTATACCTAAAGGTCGTGAAGACCTCCATGTGTCCATGATGGAATTCGGTGTGTTTGAAGCTATCCTCGAAAACTGAAGAGATGGAAAGCCCCGGGAAACAATGGAATAACTGCCGAGATGATACTTGCCGAAACGAAGTGACTCCCAAGCTACTTACAGGATTGTTTTGTAGAATGTCGCATAAAGCTGAATGGGAGTTGGGAGTATTGGTGAACATAGCAAAATATATGAGACTTGTCTAATTGCAATAATTACAGAGGCATAACATTTATGTTAGTTGTTATGAAAATATATAGTATGCTTATTCTCAAGAGACTGGAGAGAAAGATTGATGAAAAGCTGAAAGATGAACAAGCAAGATTTGGAAAAGGTAGAAGTTACACTGACCAAATTTCAATTTTGAGACATGTTGTACAGCGATGGATAGAATATAGAAATCTTTTGATGGCATTTGTGAACTATGAAAAAGCCTTTGATAGTGTCCACTAGCCAATCTTGTTGAGAGTCCTGCGTTATTATGGAATTCCTCTTACATAAGTAAATTTGATTGTCTGTTTATGAGCATAGCAAGTGCAAAGTTAAGATTAATGGAGTCTTATCAGTTAATTTCCGGTGAACAACGGAGTACTCCAAGGGAATGTGTTGTCACTAGTTCTGTTTGTCCTCCTCATGGATTTTGTAATGCGTACAATAGTCAGAGATGGTGGAAAAAGATTGGACTGAATTGTTGATTGGAATTTAGCTGACCTAGAGTATGCTGATGATGCTGTCCTTGTTAGCAGAACACCACAGGATTTAAAATGTTTGCTTACTAGAATGCATAAAATATCACATGAGGTTTGACTGAAGATGAATAGAAGAAAGACAGAGATGATGAGAACGGAGTATGCAATGGACGATAAAATATCATTGAAAGGAAAAAGGATTAATGAGATACAATCATTTCAGTATTTAGGGTCTATGATCTTCAATACAGGGTATTTAGAAGTTGAGTTTAATGAAAGACTACAAAAACAAATCAGACAATGGCTAAGTTAAGTAAAATTTTAAAATAAAATCACCTGAAATAACATATAAAATTCAGACTATATAAAAGATTAGTGAGATGGGTGTTACTCTATAAACTTGAGTCATGGTATAAAATGAAATGTCTCCAAAAGATTTAGTAGATTTGCGAACAAAGCTCTCGGAAGGATAATGGGAGTTAAATGGCAGGACAGGATTAGAAATGAAACTAGAAGAAAAATTACTCGAGTACCATATGTGGATGAGATCATGATGAGGAGTAGATGGAGATGGTTTGGTCATACTCTTCGCACTCCCTAAGAGAGATTGATTCACCAAATATTCAGCTGGGCTTCACAAGGTACGAGAAGAGTTGGAAGACCAGGGCCTACATGGCTGAGGACTATGAAGCGTGATGTACTAAAAGCTTAAGATGGAGATGAATAGTTGAAATTTAACCGATGCCCTTTGCGTCAATGGGCGTAGGAGATGTTGATGATGACGATGAGGATAATATATATATATATATATATATATATATATATATATATATATATATATATATATATATATATATATATATATATATATATATGAATATATATACATACATATATATATATATATATATATATATATATATATATATATATATATATACATATATATGAAAATTAATACATATATATATATATATATATATATATATATATATATATTTATATATATATATATATATATATATATATATATTTATATATATACATATATATATATATATATATATATATATATATATATATATATATATATATATATATATACATATATATATGTATATATGCATATATATATAAATATGTATATATATATATATATATATATATGTGTATATATGTATATATATACATATATATATATATATATATATATATATATATATATATATATGTATATATGTATATATATATATATATATATATATATATATATATATATATATATATATATATATATATATATACATATATATATAAATATGTATATATATATATATATATATATATATATATATATATATATATATATATATACATATATATATAAATATGTATATATATATATATATATATATATATATATATATATATAAATACATATTATTGGGTGTGTGCTTGTGTGTTAAGCAAGCAGATTACTTTTTCGAATGTACTTCTGTATTCTTCACTTCCTGATTGAAACTAGTTTGAATTCCAACGTAGTGCAAAGAACAATGGATTTGACGATGGTAACAAAGTCTGTCAATATAAAAGGGGAGAATCCATCTCAAGTTCCAGGTTCATTGTTAATGGGAATTCTGAATATAGTGAAAGAATGGACAGAATAAGAAAAGCAAATGACAAAAAAAAAAAAAAGTACAAATGGGCGTTGTTCTAAAAAAAAATATCGAGAAGAAATAAGAAGGGAAAAAGAGATTGAGATGCATGACATAAAAAGTCTAAGAAAAAAGAGAGTTGAAAAGAGATATCATTCCCAGCCTCTGTCGCATAGCTTATGGCAGTCGTCTCAGAGAATTAAATCATTCAATTGAAAATTAGATCGTTAAAAGTCATAAGGAGCAGGATGATGGTTCAAAATTCCTTTGTTCCTATTATCTTTTGCATCTCTTTTTTTTAAGTTCAAGTAAATAAGATGCAAGGATCAGAAGGCTGCACAGATGGAAGAAAGATTTGAAAAATGCATTAGAGAAAATAAAAGCGAATTCAATTTAACTTAGTGTCCTTCTCTCTCTCTCTCTCTCTCTCTCTCTCTCTCTCTCTCTCTCTCTCTCTCTCTCTCTCTCTCTCTCTCTCTCTCTCTCTCTGTATATGCACAGTATATATCTATATGTTTATGTATGTATATATGAGTACTTATAAATATTAAAATTCACAAATACAGTAGGTATATACAGCATTGAAATTTCGTCAATCTTTCGAATAACTAAAAGACTACTTAGTAGGTAGAAATTACTGTGTGCAAATTGGAGCCTATTATTCTTCAAATCAACCTTTAAAAAGGGGCGTACCCCAAGAGTGTGTACTTGGACCAATTCTACTCTGCATATATACCATCTTTTTATCAAAAAGACAACAAAGGCATGGTTTGTAGTTCAAACTATTTGCCGATGACACAATTTTACTTCTAAATAAAATTATATAGACAACACTACAGAATCTCTAAAATGAATCTTTGATAGTGTTAGAGAATGGATGAAAATTAACCAACTAAAATTAAGTGAAAACAAAACTGAGTTCAATATTGTGGGAAAGAGAAACACTGTGAGAGGCTTGAGTGATATTCATATACACATAAATAATGACTCAGTCCATATATCTAGTAAAGTTCATGATCTACAGTAGGTGTGTTTCTTGACTGCAACTTGTCTCGCAATGCCCAAATAAATAAGATAGTAAAAACTGCTGGTTATCTTCAGAGAAATAATGTTTTTATAAAAAAGAAACTTGTGATAAACTGTGATTAGTAGAATTGACTACTGTAACTCCATCTATTACAGTCAAATAAAAGTAAAACTTAAGAAATTACAGAACATAATAAATAGAGGAGCAAGACTGATAAAAGGTGTCCCAACTAGAGAAATGATCACCTATATTGTAATTGATAAACTTTGGCTTCCGATTAAAGCGAAAACTAAATCTAAAATATGTACAATAACCCACCAAGTTATTAGAACCGGTCATCCAAAATATGTACGAGTATTGTTACATATTGTGCAGCTAAGAAATCGTCCAACAAAGAGAATAGTTACATATGGTTTCAGACTATTAGAACCTAGATAGATGTCTACTGTAGACCCCCGGAGCCTTTAAGAATGCGCCCCCGAGACTATACAATAAGTTCCCATGAGACATCCGAATAATTGGAGATATTAATGCTTTCATGAGGAGTCTGAAGATATTTTTATTTCGCGAGTATTATGACAGGTATGATCAAACAGTAAGCAAACAATACACATTGTGAATGGTAAAGGCTCCCGAATGAACATAATAAAACGACCATGCAGGTCCTGTAGAGAGTACGGTTCCCATGTTGTACGGAACCAGAAAAGCAGCCCTTAAATAAGAAAAAAGTTTAGATTTCTTTCCGAATTGAATTTCGTGACATCATCTCAAGTCGATCATACACTAAGATCCTATCCTGTTCTTTTCAAGGCCCCATTGTTACTCTCATCCAGATTTTCCTACACCGTTAGAACAAGACTCCGTCTTTGGAAAGGTAACTTGATAGTTTAAAAAAAAAAAAAAAAAAAATGTTAGTGTTCACAAGAAGAAAAATTAGAGGATTAGCTGTTGTTTTAAAGAATCATCCTCATCATCATCATTATCATCATCTCCTCTTACGCCTATAGACGCAAATGGCCTTGGTTAATTTTCACCAGTCGTCTTTATCTTGAGTTTTTAATTCATTACTTACCCATTCATCATCTACTTCACGCTTCATAGTCCTCAGCCATATAGACCTGAGTCTTCTAATTCTTCTAGTGCCTTGTGGTGCCCAACTAAACGTTTGGTGAACTAATCTGTTTTTGGGAGTGTGAAGAGCATGCAAAATCATCGACATCTAACCCTCATCATGATCTCATCAACATTGCATCTCGAGTAATCTCTATTATGATTTATTTTCTAATCCTGTTCTGCCATTTAACCCCCAATAGCCTTCTGAGGATTTTTTTTTTCTCAAATCTACTAAATCTATTGGAGATTGTTGCATTGTCATACCATGACTTATGTCCATATAGTAACAAATATCTCACTAAACATTTATATATAATCGTTTTGAGGTGATTTCATTTCCAAATTTCACTTAACCTACCTATTGTCTGATTAACGTTTTTTTTTTCCATATTTCACTAACCTCTAATTCTAAATACCCTGTATCATAGTTCCTAAATTCTTGAATAATTCTACCTCACTAATGCTTTTTCCTTCTACTGAATTTTCATTTTCCACTGCATGCTCCGTTCTCATCATCTCTGTCTTTCTTATATTTATCTTGAGCTTGGCCTCGTTTGAAATTTCAAGTATTCTTGTAAGCAAACATTGCTAATCCCATCGTGTTCTACTAATAAGGACAGAATCATCAGCATACTCTTGGTCTGCTAAATTCCTAGCACCAATGCAATTCAATCCTTCTCCACCATCTCTGACTGTTCTACGCATTACAAAGTCTATGAAGAGGATAAACAACATAGGTGACAACCCATTCCCTTCGAGTACTCCACTGTTCACTGGAAGTTCATTTGATATAACTCTATTAACATTAACTTTGCACATCCTCTGATCATGAAAAGGCTTAATCAAATTCACATATTTCAGAGGAATTCCATAATAACGAAGGACTCACACACAATTGGCCGGTACACACTATCAAAGGATTTTTCATAGTCTACAGATGCCAGCTAAAGAGGATTTCTATATTGGATATTCTACAGAAGTGAAGAGAATTTCACAACTGATAAGATGTTGGCCCGTGTTGGGTATGGATGGTGGACAGGGACTGAGGAGGGTTTGGGAGATCATCAGGGAGGCAGGGAATTAGTTGGTGAGATAAGGTGGAGGATGATATTGAGAGAAGAGGTTTGATGAAAAAGGATGCCATTGATAGAAGACATTGTGGATAGCGCATTAACCTACCTACCACTTAATGAAGGGATAATGGAAGGAAAGAATATTTTTCCTAATGTTTATATTTCAAAATTACTTTTATTCTATGTTTAAAAAGGTGAATAATTTAGGTGACTTTTTGTATGCATTTCATACTAATTTGCAAAATTTAATAAACAATCGTTTTTTGAAGACATTTTAATATTCATACATAAATTTCCCACAATATGTTTTCCAGAAATATACTCACTCCCAAAATATTCCCAAAAATCGTATTGTTCTTTATCAATGAAATATTAAAACATTTTTCTCTTTAAACTACTTTTCCACATGACCTTTCATCTGGAGACGCAACACAGAGAGAGAGAGAGAGAGAGAGAGAGAGAGAGAGAGAGAGAGAGAGAGAGAGAGAGAGAGAGAGAGAGAGAGAGAGAGAGAGAACAATTAGGAATCCCTTTCTGATTTGCCTACTTTTTTATTAGATGGCAACACAATTCTCGAATAAAACCTTAGATAACTTCAATATCAGTCATTATCCTATTGACAGTTT
>NC_090753.1:23577253-23592253 GCF_036898095.1 Palaemon carinicauda | reverse complement strand
TACCCCATGGCATTTAGGTTGCAGAAGGTCCAAGCTTGTCGCGTGGTAGACCTCACTCTCCGCCTGGGTAAGCGACATATGGTGGTAGACCTCACGCTATAGTAGCACCTATATATATATATATATATATATATATATATATGTATATATATATATATATATATATATATATATATATATATATGACGAATTTTGCACATTTAGACGTGTTTTTCATATTCAAAAAAGCCATATAAATTTTTGATACATTGATGTCTGGATTCTCTTAACGACCTGGGGACCAGAGCCCCAAGCGAAATCACACAAAGACAAGAGCTTGTGACCGGCCGGGAATCGAACCCTGGTCGGCAAGCTTGTATAGACAGTGACTAAACCACTTGTCCACGAAGAAAGATAAAAGTCAATGACAATTCTTCTGTACTTATACCTGTCGAATTCAGGAGTTTTGTACTTAAAATTGAAATCAACCCATCTTCACCATCGTAGCTAATTGGTAGTTTGTTACTTGGCATTCGATTATTGATGAATTTTGCACATTTAGACGTGTTTTTCATATTCAAATAAGCCATATAAATTTTTGATACATTAATGTCTGGATTCTCTTAACGACCTCGGGATCAGAGCCCCAGGCGAAATCACACAAAGACAAGAGCTTGTGACCGGCCGGGAATCGAACCCTGGTCGGCAAGCTTGTATAGACAGTGACTAAACCACTTGGCCACGAAGAAAGATAAAAGTTAATGACAATTCTTCTGTACTTATACCTGTCGAATTCAGGTGTTTTGTACTTAGAATTAAAATCAACCCATCTTCACCATCGTAGCTAAGTAACAAACTACCAATTAGCTACGATGGTGAAGATGGGTTGATTTCAATTCTAAGTACAAAACACCTGAATTCGACAGGTATAAGTACAGAAGAATTGTCATTGACTTTTATCTTTCTTCGTGGACAAGTGGTTTAGTCACTGTCTATACAAGCTTGCCGACCAGGGTTCGATTCCCGGCCGATCACAAGCTCTTGTCTTTGTGTGATATCACCTGGGGCTCTGAACCAATGCTGCCCCGTCTAGTGCGTTGCAGGACAAAGGCCTTAGATATGTCCTTATTCATGTCTAGGGTTTGACTAATTTTCATGACTACACAGACCACTGCGGATTGGTGATGGTAGGAGATTTTCACCTGAATATTCATAGTAAACCTACCCAGTATGGGTGGTCCTGACTAGTACAGCTTTGCTGATCATGGCGATACGCAAACCCTTTCACCACGAAATTGTAACCCCACTCAGATAGGGTTGAATTTTCCTCACTCTCATATATCATCTTCACAAATGTTTTTAATATGAAAGAGGGTCGACAGGAAGACACAACGTACCGTCCGGCATATCTTATCAAGGTACTGATATAGGAACCAGGAATGAAAAAGACTGACCCTAGACAGGACGACAGACACTCTAAACTTGGAGTTTATCACCTTTATGGTATCGGTCCAAGCAGAAACACCAAAAAGGGAAATAGGACTCATTTTTTTACCGACAGGTCAGTTCTTTCCTAAAACTTGATGAACGATAATCTCTGCAACCGAACCTATTCAGATGGTCTCTTGGCGGTCGAAGAAAGCTCAGCAGGAGTTTGAAAGGTCAGCAGCAGTTAGGATTATCAGCGTCGGTTTTTAAGTTCATCATTTGAAATTTTTGAAAGTGAGCAGTGGTTGAAAAGTTGTGTGTTATCCGTAGGATCCTTATTTAGCAGTAAGCATTTGAAAAGTCCGCTGACTTTTGCAAAATTGAGCAGGAATCTGCATTGAGTCTGAATTTTCAGCAGGAGTGTGAATAGTCAAGAGGAAATAGAGATGTCAGCCTCTCTCCGAGAAGTCAGCAGTAGTTTGCAAGGTTAGCTGAAGTTTGTAAGGTCAAGCACTAATCTATAAGGTCAGCAGGAGTCATGAGATCAGGAGGTATTTGGAAGGTCATCGGGAGTTTGAAAAGTTAACATGAGTTTTGAAGGTCAGCAGTACTCATCAAGGTTAGCAAAGGTTGTGAGGATCAGTAGTTTAAAAAATCAGTAGAAGTATGAATGATCAGCAGGGATTTGCAAGGTCAGCATCATTAAAAAAAAATCTTCAGAAGTATGAAATATTAAATGTGAATCTAAATTGAGTCTAAACATTCTGTGTGACTCTGCAAGAGCAAACCGGATATCAAATGCTCAGCAGGAATTGGAAAGGTCGGCTAAAATTTTAATGGTCAGCAGAATATTAAAATGTGGGCAGGAATTTACAAGATCAGCAGAGATGTGAAAAGTCAGCAGGAATTTGCAAGGTCAGCAGCAATTTGAGAGGCTATTTGCGATTTGAAGCATCCGCTGGAATTTTAAGTTCAGTAGGTATTTTGAAGGTCAGCAAAAATGTGAAAGTTCAGCAGAGATCTGAAAGGTTAGCCTATTAGGAATTTCAAAGGTAAGCAGAAATTTGAAGGGTCATCTGGTATTTGAATGTTCAGCAGGAATTTGAAAGTTTGGTAGAATTTGTAAAGTTCGCTGGAATTTGAAAAGTCAGTAGGAATTTGAATGATCAGTAGAAATGTGAAAAGTCACCTGGAATTTTAAAAGTCAGCTGGAATTTTAAAAGTCAGCTGGAATTTTAAAAGTCAGCAGGGATTTAGAATGTCTGTATACATTTGAAAGGTTAGTAGAGATTCAGCACTACTTTGAACGTTCGGTATGAATTAGAAAGGTCTGCTGGAATTTGACAGGGCAGCAGCAGTTTAAAATTTAGGTATGCATTTCAAAGGTCAGTAGAAATTTGAAAGTTCAGATGGGCTTTGAAATTTCAGGAGGGATTTGAAAGGTTAACATGAACTTGCATGGTCAGCAATTTGGAAGTTCAGCAGGAATTTAAAAGGCCACCAGAGATATGAAAAGTCAACAGGAATTTGAAAGGTCAGCAAGAAGTCGATGGAATGAAAACATCCATAAGGTGGAATATGTAAACAATAACGAAAAGATTTCTTCCCGTTGTGATAGATTTTATGAGAACACGAATCGAAGATAAGTTTCCACTCGGCGCCCACGGAAACCTTCGATTGCCATAAACAGTTGATGGCGAAGTCATAAAACTCCCTAAAAAAGAATTCATAATCCAATGTCATGGTAGATATGGCGTTGCTCGTTGACATAAATGGAACATTAGTCTTCATGAAATATCAAAATGTTTAATAAATGAGAGAGAGAGAGAGAGAGAGAGAGAGAGAGAGAGAGAGAGAGAGAGAGAGAGAGAGAGAGAGAGAGAGAGAGAGAGAGAGAGAGAGAATAGTTTCTGTCAGTAGGTTTTTCGAACTCCACTCATAGATGTTATGGACTTAGTTCTCTCTTATTAACTAAGAATAACAAGAAAAAATTAAAGGTTTAATAAATGACAGAGAGAGAGAGAGAGAGAGAGAGAGAGAGAGAGAGAGAGAGAGAGAGAGAGAGAGACTGATGGGATTTAATCAATTTCACCTCAATATGAATTTTGATTCCTTTCACAAATGGGAAACCAGTTATGCCATCAAATTTTCATAGTGAAAAAATGATGGCGAGAATCGATTTGATTTCCCAGGTAAATATCAGTTTTATATATTGCAATTTCTAGAGAAATTTTTTAATCAAACATTAGGTGCTACTGATTTCTTAAATACTAAGGTCTGTTGTCTTTATTATTGCAAAATTTAAAGTCTTCTTTCTGGATTGCTCTGCTTGATTGCGTAACCTATTTTTGTAATTTTTCCTCGTGAGGGGCAAAATATATTTTGCATTAATTATTATCAATATCATTTTTATTACGAGGATGATAATAAAGGTTGTTGGTTTTGTTGTTATTTTTTTTTCTGTTTTTTTATTAGTAAATCAAACTGCCTCAGGCCTGAGTGGATCCAACAGGAGAAGCAACCCCATCAGGAATTGAAGTAAAGATTCAACTATAAACGAGACATAACAATGTTTTAGATTACTACAATTTCAGAATTTAATCTTAATTCTAGCATTATAGTTTTGTTTTGAATATCATTTTAAAATTTAATTGCGAAAAATAAAAAGAATTTACACTGCACGAAGAAAAGTTGCAAAAAGAATGATTGAAAATGAATAGACTGTGAAACTAGGAATCAGACTTACAAATGTCAAGATCGCCATGAAGATAATGAAAAAAAAATTCAACAATTACATCAGATATTCTTTTTTATGTTTGTAAGTTTTATTTTAAACACACACACGAACACATAATACACATGGACACACACACACACACACACACACACACACACATATATATATATATATATATATATATATATATATATATATATATATATATATATATATATATACAAACACACACACACACACACACACACACACATATATATATATATATATATATATATATATATATATATATATATATGTAATTACATATATATATCAGCGTGTTCAACGTAAAACAATCATGATTAAAGCAATATCAGTACATGCTTAGCTTTCCCTATATATCCATGACTCTATCCTGTTTTGATGATTATTAATGGAGACATGAGTTTGATTAATCCATTTAAAGATATTGGAATAGATTCGAGAAGAGGAGTCGAACCTTTTTGATGTATTTTCGTGGAGTCGGATGCTATGTGACGGAGGTATTAAATGATGAAATTTCATTTATTTTCTTGATTTCGTTTAGTTCCATTATTCTTTTTATATCACTTGAATAGGTCTCTCCCTCTTTCTATTGTTTTTCTCTTTTTAGACTCTGGTATATACTGTAGAAGTATAGGTTCAACATCATGACGTATTCATATAGATTTAATTATACTCTCTCTCTCTCTCTCTCTCTCTCTCTCTCTCTCTCTCTCTCTCTCTCTCTCTCTCTCTCTCTTACTCTGGTATAAAGATGCATAGGTTTGATATCTTGACTTATTCTGATTACAATAGTATTAAGATTAATTAATATCTTATATGACAAGCTGCATTAAATTAATAGCAACAGAAAATATGATTAAATGTCTCTTGCTTAGCTTTTACAATCGTCCCTTCTATGATAAGGAGACAGTGTCAAGTATTTGGTTATATCCATACACACACACACACATATATATATATATATATATATATATATATATATATATATATATATATATATATATATATATATATATATATATATATATATATATATATACATATATATATATATATATATATATATATATATATATTATATATAAAATATATATATATATATATATATATATATATATATATACATATATATATATACATATATATATATTATATATATATATATATATATATATATATATATATATATATATATATATATATACATATATATATATATATATATATATATATATATATATATATTATATATATATTATATATATTATATATAGCCTATATATTATCAGAACCCTTTTTCGGGTCGTGGTGCAAGGTCTTATTGTACGAATAGGGAGGACTGAGATAGTATAAATTTCTGTAGTAAAACTAGCCACTGGTAACGAAAACACTTACGAAAAATTAACAATATTTATTAACAACAATTCTTCTGAAAAGCCAATCTTGTGACTATCTAACAATTTAACAACTTAACACTAAACAAATAACAATTGATGATTAACAAATACTCCTCAACAAGAAAAAAAAACATTCTTAGCGAGAGAGTCAAATAATTAATCATCCCAAGGGGGGAACAGCACACTCTTAACGAGAGAGTCAAATAATTAAACATCTCAATGGGGGAACAACGCACTTTCAACGAGACAGAGTCAAATAGAAAAAAAAAAAAAAAAAAAAAAAAAAAAAAAAAAAAAAAAAAAAAAAAAAAAAACACTAAATGCATAAATTTGCTCACACTCTTTGAGGCTGGATAAGAACAATACCAACAGCTTCAAATAAAGTAGCGGCTCCACAGGCACACTACTAATGAAGGGAGAACAGCTCCGTAAGACTCCTCACCAAAGAAAGAAATATAGCCCCAAATCAATGGAAATGAGAAATAAAAGTTCTTACCTGGCCACTGTCTCCCTACATATCACCACGCGCTCTCCGGAATCCTCCTCATAGCCGGGATTTAATGCGTCGGCTCTGCAGACTCCAGAAGAGAGCACGCAGGAACAGCAAAACACTGCAGGTGGCAGAAATGCACCTGCAAAAAGCCGTCAATGATGGGTGGTGCAGGCCTCAAGAAGGCTCAATTTAGCCAGCAGCAGCATTATGTCCACGACTGCCCACTTTAGCAAATAAGTTCTTCACTGGTAAACCACGGTGTTTGTTGCCATCCAAGAACTCATAAAACACGGAAAAGAAAACAAAGCATTAAACTACACACTTATAAATTAGAATGAGCGGGGAGGAGGTTAAACCAGCTTTTCAACAGAAATAACTTTTAATTTACACTAATTTTACATAACAAATAAATATAGAAACAAGACTGATAAAAATCAAATAAAATATTACGTTAATCCATAACACCTTTCTCCCGGAAGAAAAAAAAATGTTTAAACAGAAAAATTATCATTCTTTTATTTATATATAAATGGGAATGCACCTGTAAAGTAAGAACCAATATTAATACATAATAAACCTAACACCAAACATAAAGTACCCCTAATAATATACAAACCAAGAGCTTTTTATAGCTTACCATTATTGGCGTTCTTATACTACCGTATTTCATCAAAACTCTGCAACTTCATGGAAATAGACCTAACTAAACCTGAATAAACTTATTGGTATGTCCACAAACATACACCTTAACCTAAAATACACTGGCATCATAGCCCAAAAAGTCATATATATAATACAAAATCCAGAATCAGCACAAACTAATAATTAATTTAGGGGAACCTTTAGAAAACACTGGAGTGTATACCACTCAAAGAAAAAGTCCTATACTTTATGTACGAAGCTATATTTTAAACAGAACTACATCCTAACAAAAAAAAATTTTCATCCAACCTTAAATGGAGAAACGAGCAAGGCGGCGTATGAGAAGGATCAAGCTAGTACATTAAGTACTCAAAAGTGTATCAGGAATTTTGTTGTCGATCCGTTTAACATGTTTTACAATCAAATTGAACTCCTTCAGAAAAAGGGCCCAGCCCAAAATCCTCTGGTTCGCTCCCTTTATTCACTTGATAAGAACCAGCGGATTGTGATCCGTCCATATCTCAATCGGGAAAGAAAATTTTTTTACAAATGGCTTGAAATAGTTAAGAGCTTGGACCAAAGAAAGAGCTTCCTTTTCTATTATGGAGTAACGTTTTTCAGCCAGAAGCCCTTTTTTATATTAAGACACAGGATGAACACAGTCCTCCTTTCTCTGAAAGAGGACACCTTCAATGCCAACGTCACTAGCATCTACTGCTATAATAAAAGTCTTCTGAAAATCTGTGGAGTTCAAAATGGGGTTAGTCATTAACACTGATTTAAATTTATTAAAAGACTCTTCACACTGATCCGACCATCAGAACATTTTTCCTTTTTCTAATAAACTAGTAAGAGTCTGAGCAAGATCAGAGTAATTACATACAAATCTGTGGTAAAAACCCGTCATACCCAGCACCCTTCTTACCTCTCTAACATTACCAGACCATTTCAAATTTATAATGTCTCTAGATTAGCTTGTTTTGGAGCCACCTCACATAAGCCAACCTCATGATTCAGATAACAAACCTTGGCCTGACCTAATTCACACTTAGCCTAATTAACAACTAACCCTGCAGATCTAAAGGCTTCAAAAACCTTACGTAACCTTAGCATTTGGGTATCCCAGCCATTACTATATACTGCCAATTCATCAATATAAATTTCCACTCCTTTGAAACCACAAATTACCTTATTCATGAGCCTTTGAAAAGTACATGCGGCATTTTTCATTCCAAAAGGCATAACATTACACTCGTACAGGCCAAAGTCAGTGACAAAGGCTGATATTTCATGAGCTTGGTCGGACAAAAGAACCTGACAATAACCCTTTAAAAGACCCTACTTAAAAATAAATTTGGCAGAACCAATCAGATCCAGACAATCATCAATACGAGGGAGAGGAAAAGAATCATTTTTTTTGTATGGGCGTTCACTTTATGTTTGTCCACACATATGTGAAACATACCGTCTGCTTTCTTTACTAATACAATAGGAGAACTCCAGGGTCTTACTGATTGTTAAATAAGGTTTTGTTTCAACATATACTCTATCTATTTACTGACCAAATCCCACTTTATGGGGGTCAACCGGTAAGGACACTGTTTCACAGGGAAAGCATTACCTACATCAACGTCATGAACTAAAATGTTTGTCCTACCTGGAGCATCCTGAAAAAGATCTGAAAATGAATAAATTAAATTTAGTACATCTTCCCGTTTGTTAACATGTAAATGCTCTAACCTACTTTTTACCATCTTCAAATTTTGCTTATTTTTACCCAATGCATTCGAAGGAAACTGACACCCTAACTCGCCAGAGTCCTCAGGAGACACATCCAATACCACAGACACAGGCTCGGACACTATCACTAATGGATCACCTTGCTTACCATTGTAAGGTTTCAAGCGATTACGTGGAATATTCTACATTTACGGCTTGAACCGGAGCTTCAATTACATAGTTAACCTCTGACAGCTTCCTCAGAACATTCCAAGGGCCCTTATATCTTGGTTCGGAAAAAAACTATCTGGGTCCATAGACAGCACAAAAACCAACTCCCCAGGTTCAAATGACCGTACCTTTACCTTTTTGTCAAAGTTGTTCTTTATTACTGACTAGGACTGTTCCAAATTTTCCCTGGAAAACTTCCAGGCACTAACCATTCTTCCCTTCAAGTCTTCTACAAAGCCTTTCACTTTTATTTCCGCCTTACAGTTGGACTTGAGCATTTAAAAAACAATTTCAAATGATCCACGGACCTTGTGCCCAAATAGCAACTCGAAAGGAGGTACAGTAGTGGAAGAGTTAGGGTGAATCCTGATAGCAAAGAGGGAAAAAGGGAGGGCTTTGTCCCAGTCACTATCATGAGCATAACAATGTTTCTTCAGGACAGACTTGAGGGTCTGGTGGAACCTTTCCACCACTCCTCGACTCTCCGGGTGATAATGTACGCCAGTAACGTGCTGAATGGCCAGTTCAGCACACTTAAACCTAAATACCTTACTCGTGAAATTCGTCCCACAGTCGGTCTGAATTACACAAGGGAGACCATATCTGGAAAAGAAATCCTTTAATTTTTCAAAAACAACTTTGGAAGTAATATGCCTCATAGGTATAGCTTCAGGAAAGCGAGAGGCTCTATCCATGATAGTTAGTAATATACGTAACCTGTTTTAATTTTGGGTATGGGACCTACCACATCAATTACTAACTTACAAAAGGGATCACCTATAGCGGGTATGGGATGCAACGGGTCTTTAAGGATCCCCTGATTTGGTTTACCCATAACCTGACAAGTCTCACATGCTCTGATAAATTGCTTCACACTCAATTTAATTCCAGGGTACCAAAAATACCTAGCCAGACTATGAAAAGTTTTTAACACACCAAAATGACCTAAAAAAAAAAGTATGAGCTAACTCCAAAACAGATTTTCTAAATTGAGAAGGTACCACAATCTGTTGCACCTGACCAATTTCATTCAAATTTTCAGATGCGGGACGACTAAACCTATATAGTAAGCCCTTTACAACTCAAAACCTAGGATTAGTCAGATCCTCAATATTGTCCAAATCAAAATTAAATTAATCCTTTTGAGCTTTAATAAAAGCAGCTCTATCCCAATCAAGTTTCATATTAACTACTTCATTACTACTACTCTCTACTGACCCGGGCCTTAAAACAACTATCTCTACACTACTTGACATTAAACCATCATCACTAACTATATCAAGTAAATTAGCCGCTTTTTCTGCGGATCGAGTCATAACTGCCACAGGAATAGCATTTAGTAATAATATAGGGAACAGCTCCAGTCCCTCACTATCCAGCATATCATTTCCCAGGATACCATCAATACCCGAAATAGATAGACTATCCACCACAGCCAACTCAGTGACACGATCATATCCTGGAAAAGACATGCGGACATTAACCAAAGGAGCGGACACAACTGAATCCGAAAAACCTCCCAATTATACAAAATTTCAAGTATATTTGTCCAAAATCAACTTTCCAGGCCACACATATTTGTCGTACTTGAGTCATGATTGAGGATTAGAAATATTAGGCTTGCTACTACCATACTACTATATACTGGCGGTCTGTCTACAGGACTACGGCTACAAAGTTTTGAATTATCACTAACCAAGGCTACAGGACTTTAACTATATCGCTCTAGGTACATCCTCTGAGTATTATATTGATTTTGGAAATACCCGGGATTGTTGCACCAATAACAACTACCTTTATGACCTGAGCTTCTATTTCTATTGTACCTGTTACCTGGGAAGTCTTTAATAGCAAAAATTTAGGGGGAGGATGACCTCCTTGGGGTCTACCCACATCCCAATCACCTGAAAAAGATTTAAAATTAACATTATCACTCCTGGGGATATGAGGAGCCAATGAAGTTTCCCCTCTCCTACCACTATTAGGGGAGCAAGATGTTTGATTATTTAAAGTTTTATAACTAGAACTACCGCTACCTGATCGATGAGTCAATACAAACTCATCTGCTAACTGAGTGGCACTACTCAATTTCACACTTTCTACCTCTTCTTAGGTGAACTCTCAACTCCCTGCTACAGGCCTTCTTAAATTCTCCAAGGAGCAACAATTCACGTAACGCAGCGAAAGTGCCAATTTGACAACTTTTCAGCCAGTCGTTGAACTGTTCCTCCTTGACGCGCGCAAACTCTATGAAAGATTGCGCACGGTGTTATACGATTGCAAAATTAAGGCTTTCACCTTTTGATAATCCCGAGCTACTCCCTCCTCCAAGGCATTATACACCCGCAGTGACTTGCTCACCAACCTGCACTGTATTAATACAGTCCACATTTTTCCTAACGGAGATCCTTCTCGATGTAGTGTAACACATTTATTTTTATTAAAAATGACTTCCACATGCATTAAATCTGATATCAGATCTCACATCAGTTAGAAATGCTGTGAGATAAAAGTTTTTGATTAAGTACTTTTAATTAGTCATATCTAACATCAATCATGATACACTATAATTGGGAGAATGAACTTATGTAATTATATAAGAGGGATATAGAAGTTATTCGAAAGCTTAGAGAGAAGTTATTCCGCTATGTAGTATTCGACTAGGATTAACTCAAAATATTTGTATTCTAGTCAAATCAATTGCATATCGAGATAAACTCTAAATCATAGTGATATAGAAAAAACAATAGTCATATCTTCAGAAATCCAAAATGCCAAATCTTTAATGTTTAATTGAAGTGAGAATAGTTTCACGAAAAGGTAATTTTCATCCTTGGTGCAATTGTAAGAAGAGAGTACAAGCCTTCATTAATATTCTTGTTAATCATAATTCTCTTCAGGAATCATGAGGTATTACGCTGTAAGACCCGAAACATAACCTTATAAAGCAAATAAAACAAACTATTTCAACTTACCAATCTAAAGATTACTGTACCTGTCTAAAGGCTGAGTCTTCATGAAATAGGATTGTTTATTAACAGGGAGGTTCTCAACAGGAATCTTTTCATCTTATCTATAATCCTTCCCTTGCTATCTTCCTTCATTACTGTATGGTCAAATATAATAGTTAAAGCTTAAGTTGATTGAAAAATCTTCATCAAAACAGCATATAATTGATGTATTTAATGTGGAATATACAGTTATATACTCCTCAAGCGAACACCAAATGTCAGTATAATATAAAGATATTAACCTTATTCAAAAACCAAAATGGAAATAAATTAAACTTCATTTTTTTATACTGCTTTTATTATGGAATGAATTGCTTGCTCTGAAACTTTTTTAACACCCACACACCCAGACACACACACACCCCACACACCGGCCCCACACACATATAAATATATATATATATATATATATATATATATATATATATATATATATATATACGCGTGTGTGTGTGTGTGTGTATATATATATATATATATATATATATATATATATATATATATATATATATATATATATATATATATATATATATATATACATATTCATATATATATAAATTTCTATCAAGCTTTACCTGGCTAGGTAAATCACGATTTACCGGGTGAGACATCAGTTTCTTACCAGCGACTTTTTTCTGACTTCCAGGCCCACCAGATGACACAATTGACAGCTTTTAATTCGATTTACCCCGAATGAGTCAATATGGATGAAAATCAACATAATATCGTGCTCAAATAGAAAAATATGTCTATCTCATACTGGGATCGATCTCGTAAGGTAAATCCTGAATTGCAGTTAACAGTTAGGTTCCGACTTCTTGTGAGCCTTTGGTGGAATGTTTGGAAACGACCTGTCCTTTCATTTGAAGGGGCTATGGTATGATACAGGTATGATAAGAAATTTATTTCTATTTGAGCACGATATTGTGTTGATTTTCATCCATATAGACGCTTTAGGGGTAATTCGAATTAAAAGCTATCAATTCTCTCAACTGGTGGGCCGGGAAGGTCGGAGAAAACTCGCTGGTAAGAGATTGATAGTTTTATATATATATATATATATATATATATATATATATATATATATATATATATATATATATATATATATATATATATATATATATATATATATATATACATACATATATATATAATTTATATATATATATATATATATATATATATATATATATATATATATATATATATATATATATATATATATATATACATACATATATATATAATTTATATATATATATATATATATATATATATATATATATATATATATATATATATATATATATATATATATAAATTATATATATATGTATGTATATATATATATATATATATATATATATATATATATATATATATATATATATATATATATATATATATATATATAAAAGAGGGGCTCACAAGTCCTCTGTCCAACAAAGCTAGGATCAGGGAGGGCCACAAAATGGCTGGTGCTGACTGCATGTAGACCTGTCTGCCCTCAAACACCCCCAATCCTTAGCTCACAAGGATGGTGAGGTCGAAGCGACCAAAGGAACTAAATAGTCTGAGAAGGATCTCGAACATCAGTCCGGCGATCAGCATCTATGGACTTTATTAACGGGCCACCACAACTCCCACGTAGATAGCGATATCGAAGCCACGAGTCATAACGCAAAGTAAATCAGTAAATCAGTGTTGACAAAGTTATTATTTACAGGAAGTTTAATTTTTCCTTCTCCTCCGTCTCAACTTTTGATGACAGAGATTTCGTCCAAAATTTTTCTTTTGGGTTGAAGGTATTTAGTATCGAATGTTGGTCATAATTTATTGGAGTTAAAGTCATTTTTGGTTCTTTATATCAAGTTCATAATTTTAAGATATCTGTCATTTTAAAACTGTAAAAAGTGTATTCAACACATTAAAAACATTAACAAAGATATTCAAGATTTCCTCTCACAATGTCACAAAATTATCAGCAAACTCTAAGTATATTGGAACTAGTCTGCAACACGACCTTGTTTGTAGATACGTCTGGTTGAATTAATAGGATGTTTTGCAGTTGGGTTGTTGCAGATCCTCCTCTCATATCAGGGACACCAGACTTCAGATATTGAGAGCTGGCGGATTAAAATGTCAAATACGGGTCGACATGTATGGAAAAGCAGACTCTCTCTCTCTCTCTCTCTCTCTCTCTCTCTCTCTCTCTCTCTCTCTCTCTCTCTCTCTCTCTCTCTCTCTCTCTCTCTCTCTCTCATCAAAATATTTAGTTTATTTTCCTTTGTGTTGCTTAAGTGTGATTCACTTTCTTCTCTTTGTTATTTGATGCGTAGCTCTTTTGTTGTATGATCACCAATATTATTTATCATTCTTCTTTAATACATTACAAGGTAGCATGTTAAAAAGGGACAAATGTATTATATTAAAAGAATAAATTTTAGTATGAAAAAAAAGACATATTCATCATAATGAAAGGGTAGAAGTTAGCATGATAAAAGGACAAAATTTATCATAATACCAGGGTAAATGTTAGCATGGTAAAATGTCAAGGTTTACTATAACAAAGGGACAAATATTAGCACAACTTTAACTAAAATAAAAGGGTAAATATCAGCGTATTAAAGGGACGAATTCTTGGATAACATAAGGATAAATCTTAATATATTAAAAGACCAAATTTTAGTATAATTAAAGAATATCTTTGTGTAATGAAAGGGAGAAGTATAATATAAGAAAAGAGGACTGAAGTATAATAAAATATATAATTACAGAAATATAAAAACAGAGTTTTAATATAATAAACTAAAGAATTTCAGTATGATGGAAAGGCACAATTTTGTATGAACAAAATTGTGGGGGTTGGCAATTATGGTGTAATAAAAGGAGGAAAGTATAAAAAGATGGATTTTCAATATATCATAAGAGAATATTTTACTAAATAAAAATAAAAATTTTCTCACACCCAAAGGCCGTTTCGATAAAATAAAAACACAAACTTTAATCAAATTGATTTCGCCAAATCTTTACCAGAGGCACCTAAATCTTCACATCTTTCCTCTCCATCATAGACGAGAAGGAGTTTGAGAAAATCAATTGCTAAAAAGGATGGAAATCTTTTTATATCGCAATGGAAAGAAAAAAGATCCCTTTTCATTCTTCTCACAAGGGATTCCTGTTAAAAAGAATCAATCCATAAAAAAAGCTTGACTCTCTCACTTTGTTAAAACATCACCCAGAGAGAGAGAGAGAGAGAGAGAGAGAGAGAGAGAGAGAGAGAGAGAGAGAGAGAGAGAGAGAGAGAGAGAGAGAGAGAGTTATATTGTT
>NC_090753.1:23567253-23569753 GCF_036898095.1 Palaemon carinicauda | reverse complement strand
CTGCATGATTAAAACAATTCAAATCTCTATCTATATTTCATGCCTCATTACTTGAATTTATTAATTATTACATTAGATTCATCTGCTTTTGTCTTTGCCTACACATACACCGAATAATCTGGTGGTTACAGTGTACGTGAGTGTAAACGCTTGCGCTACACAGAATAATACATACCACATTCTTCTCTGTCCTCTTACACCTGACAACACTTAGATAGCCAAATAATTCTTCTTCTCTCAAGAGACTAACTACTTCAGTGGCTGCTCTCATTTTAGTAAGGGTAGAAGGAGCCCTTAGGATTATAGCATCTGGACTTTCTAACTAGGGTTATAACCTCATCATCATTTCCTCCTACGCCTATTGATGCAAAGAGCCTCAGTTAAATTTCCCCAGTCCTCCCCTTCTTCAGCTTTTCATTCAATACTTCTCCATTCATCATCTCCTACTTCGCGCTTCATAGTTCTTAGCCATGTAGGCCTGGGTCTTCCAACTCTTCTAGTGCCTTTGGGAGCCCAGCTGAACGTTAGGTGAATTAATCTCTCTTGGGGAGTGTTAATAACCATCTCTATCTACCCCTCATCATGATATCATCCACATATGGCACTCGAGTATTTTTTCTTATAGTTTCATTTCTAATCCTGTCAGGCTATTTAACTCCCAATATTCTACGGCTTTGTCCTCAAATCTACTAAATCTATTGAAGATTGTTTCATTGTCATCCCATGACTCATGTTCATAGAGTAACACAGATCTTACTAAACTCATATATAGTCTGATTTTCATATGTAATTTCAGGAGATTTGATTTCCAAATTTTACTCATCCTAGCCATTGTCTGATTTTCTTTTTCCAATCGTTCACTGAACTCTAATTCTAAAGACTCTGTATAAATCATAGTTCCTAAATACTTAAATTATTCTACCTTATTAATCCTTTCTCCATCCAATAATATTTCATCTTCCATTGCATACTCCATTCTCATCGTCTCTGTTATTTTCCTATTTATCTTCTGGTAAGCAAGCATTGCGAATCCTGTGATGTTCTGCTAACAAAAACATCGTCAGCATATTCTGGGTCTGCTAAATTCCTATCATCAATACAGTCCAATCCTTCTCCACAAGGTCTGACTGTTCCACGCATTACAAAATCTATGAGGAGGATAAACAACATAGGTGACAACACCTTCCATTGGAGTACTCCGCTATTCACTGAAAATTTGTATGATAAGAATCCATTAACATTAATTTTGCACTTGCTATGCTTATATGATATCAGACTTAATCAAATTTACATATATCAGAGGAATTCCATGATTACGTAGAACTCTCCCCAAAATTGGCCGGTGCATAATATCAAAGGCTTTCTCATAGTCCACAAATGCCATCAAAGGGATATTTCTATATTCTAGACCTTGTTGTACATGTCTCAAAATGAAAATTTGGTCAGTGTAACTTCTCTCTTCAAAATCCTGCTTTTTTACGTCTCAGCTTTTCATCATTCTTTCTCTCCTGTCCCTTAGGAATAATCATAGTATATATTTTCAAAACAACTGACGATATTGTTACGCCTCGGTAATTATTGCAATCAGTCTATTTTCCCCAACACTCCTAACTCCCATTCGTCAGGTTTTGCCTCTTCATGCCACATTCTACAAAATATTCTTGTAAGTAGTCTAGAAGTCCCTTCATTTTCGGTCAGTATCATCTCGGCATTTATTCCAGCCTATCCCGGGCTTTCCATTTTTCTTAGTTTATTGAGGATAGCTTCGACTTCAAACTCACTAAATTCAGTCTGGCAACAGAAAATAATTCACAGCTTCCGTCATCGATGAAATAAAGTTAATTTCTTTGCGAATGAAAATTGTCCCAGGAGCTCCAAGACATCCACCGTCCCGGTGACTGAGTATGACCGAGGAAGATTGGATTGCAGTAACATTCAATACATAATTACTAAACTCCAAAATGACACCTACCTAATTGGAACAACGCATAGCATTATAAACAGTTTTTAAAAGCAGACTATGCAATAATAAGAAGAAACATGGTTAAAGAGGACACTGCTCTTCCATATCAACGAATTGCCACCCAGCACTCATTGCTTGGTGGTCAGGTATTCCTGTCAGTGTTCTCCCATGGCAGAGAAATGTCGTAGCAAAAAGAATAAAGCTTTGTGCCACAGCCATTGCATTCACATAATAAAACCTGCAAAAATAAGTAAAAGTGTAATCTGGTCAGGAAATTAAGATTTTGATGTTTCCTACCGTTTTTATTCACCACCTTAAATTATGACTGATAGATGTTTTGGTTTTCCATTTTTGTTCTACGTAAGCAGCATGTATTTAATAATAAATTGTACAGAAATTATGAAGGTCAATAACTGGTAATACCTTTGTTGATGCGTATGCTAAACTACACATGTTATAAAGTAAAAATTGCTGCAAGATCTATTGGAAATCAAATGGAAATTGCCTAATGCACACACTAGGCAAATTGCCTATTTA
>NC_090753.1:23562253-23564753 GCF_036898095.1 Palaemon carinicauda | reverse complement strand
TATATTGGTGGAAATTACATATGAAACGTAAGTAATAGGTAGAATGGAAAGAAAAGAATAAAATATGTTATATGAATTTTTGCTTGGGAAAACTGATGAATTCTTAAATATTGATGCAAGTGAAAAAATTAAATAAACTGAAATGAAAATAATTCTACTTGGTGGAAAATATTTCTTCAAAACTTACATTTTACCCAAGTTATTTCCTATTGTTCTACCAAACTATGTAAAGGATGGGTGTTCATGAAATACCAACCCGTTATAGTGTCCCGACTTTCCCACTTTTAAAGCATTTCATGGTGCTGTGTCTCAGTTTCCATGAGACAAACTTCTCTGTTAAGGAAGTTTTGAGCGTAAGTAGGATTCTATTTTATTTTCTCCGAAAACTTCCTATATAGTTCTTCTCTCTCTCTCTCTCTCTCTCTCTCTCTCTCTCTCTCTCTCTCTCTCCTCTCTCTCTCTCTCTCTCTCATATTCCATAACCGTTCGTATATCATGATTCAATCTATCTATTACTCTAATTTGGTTATTTTTTCCTAATAATCCCCCCCCTCTCTCTCTCTCTCAACTATCTTAAACTTTCCCAGCATGTGAGAGAGAACAATTTAACAGATTAATCACGATTTGAAAAATTCCAATCTCTCTTTTCAGCCAGAGACTGAAACTTCAAAGTTTCTCATCCTGAAAGGTATTCCTGTGACAAAAACAATATAAATCACTTCCTTTGTCACATTTTTTTTTTTCAGAATCTTCTTTTCCGAAAGACCTTGTTTCACCAGACGATGATTTTATCTCGGTTTCGGAAAAACGTTATTTCTTTTCTTTTTTTGTGGTTCAGAATTCATCTTACAGTTTTCTTATTCCTCTTGTTCTATTTTTGAGCGGAGTTCTCACCTAATCTCTCTCTCTCTCTCTCTCTCTCTCTCTCTCTCTCTCTCTCTCTCTCTCTCTGGCAAGGCACTTTGTTGAATTGAGAGAACTAGCGCGTTGCAGTGAAGGTCTGGCCGATGTCGGTGAGGAATTTTTTCCAACATTGTAGGTTTAACCTTGCTGTTAAGATAAACTCTGAGCATTAAGACCAGGACTGAGCCACCATTAACTTTTCTATACTTTCCTATTTTTGTTTTTCTCTCTTTCTAAACTCTTTTGTCATACCTCACAACCCAATCTCTCCTGGCTTAAATAAAAAAAAAAATAAAAAAAAACAAAAAAACATTAGATATTCAGTTACGACTAACTGTTATTTATAACTAGCTTATACATATATAAACATTGAGAAGCTGACAGCTACCTTATGCATCAGAGCAGAGACTTTGGAACCTCTCTATAAACAACGCTAGGAACTCTCTCACAAGTTTCGAGAGACTGGGACAAAGGAATCCCAGAGTGACATGGGACGCAAAAATGGAATAATGCAATTAGGGTCCGGCAAAGCAAATTCTTACCATGTAATAGCTGACATCTCCCTGTTACCGACCCCAGCGAAATAGGCTCAACTGCTCAGGAGGTTGACATAGCTTGTGTGTCTTCTTGGAGTCCTGGCCAACTAAAAATTCTAGTTGCTACTTTTAGGTGATATTCAGTAGTGTCTAAGAGTCTGGCTCTTCTTGGATGTCCGAAAATCGGAGTAATCGCTTAAAGCTGTCAATCCTGGCGAGAAAACACGTTTCAGCTTTATGCTGCTCAGTTAGGGGGTGCGGCACGTTAGGGACCACACAACGTTGAATATATCTAACTGTTGGTTTGGGCAAGATGGAATAAGGTGAGCTACCTAGCGGTCCTGTTTTCTACACTCACGCACATGACGTCACCTGGAGAGTTCAGCCATGCGACCTATATGCGGGAAATATGCCGTGGTTTTTCTTTTTTCACAGACGTTTTTGTTTTCATTTGCGTTGACAGATCCATCATGATTATATGTGTCATATATGGGTGCTCCAATTCTTATAAAACCAATATAATTGTTGGTGATGAAAACAAAAGAAAAAAAAAAAACTGATTTTAGCGTTTCCTAAAAGATGCAGAACTGTGTAAGAAGTGGGTGAATATATGCAAAAGAAATGACTCTATCAATGCCAAATCTGCACGAATTTGTTCGTCACATTCCCAACCCAATGATTTTGCCAAAAACCTTGAGCACGATTTGCTCAATTACTGCCCTAAGACTGTACGAAGTCTTAAAGAAGATGCCATACTGACACAAGATCTTTATAATAATGTAATTACTGTTGTGATTCAGATAAGCCCATCCCTAATATCTCGTCACTTTAGTTTCGTTTACTAGGTATACGTTGCATGTAGCATTTTGGTCAACTAAGAGAACTGTATATGAATACACTCACTTAAAATATTACGAGAATATATGCATATATCAATTATATTTCTCATCCAAGTAAATCTTTAGCTACGATGGGAAGAATGATAGAGAGAGAGAGAGAGAGAGAGAGAGAGAGAGAGAGAGAGAGAGAGAGAGAGAGAGAGAGAGAGAGAGAGAGAGAGA
>NC_090753.1:23549753-23557253 GCF_036898095.1 Palaemon carinicauda | reverse complement strand
TGTTTTCGAAAACAAAGACGCCGAAACAATCTGACGCCTAAATGGCTAAGCCGATAAGTGCTGCTAGTTTTCTGATGGAGAACCGGCTACGCCGTAATGGCGACGCCAAATAGGCTATGCCGAAACGTAGCAAACCCTGTATGTATATATATATATATATATATATATATATATATATATATATATATATATATATATATATATATGTATGTATATATATATATATATATATATATATATATATATATATATATATATATATATATATATATATATATATATATATATATATATTCATCATTATTATTATTATTAACTGCTAAGCTGCAATCGGGGGTTGGAAAAGCTGGATGCTGTAATCCCAGGGGATCCAACAAGGAAAGGGGCTCCAACAGGGAAAATAGACCATTGTAGAAAGAAAACAAGGGAAATTAAATTTTTTAAGAACCGTATCAACATTAAAGTAAATATCTCCTATATAAACTATAAGAAACTTTAACAAAACTAGAGGAAGAGAAATAAGATATGATAGTGTGCCTGAGTGTACCTTCAAGAAAGAGGACTCTAACCCAAAAGATTGGAAGACCATGGTACAGAGGCTATGGCACTACCACTGCAGTAGTTAACCCCTAGGGTGAATAGGTATTGTTTGGTGTTGCCAGGTGTATGCGGAAAGAGGAGAATATGTAAAGAATATGCCAGACTCTTCGGTGTGTGTGTAGGCAAAGGGATAATGAACACTAAACAGAGTGAAGGAACCAATGTAGTACTGTCTAGCCAGTCAAAGGACCCCATAACTCTCTAGCAGTAGCATCTCAACGGGTGGCTGGTGCCATGGTCCACCTACTTCCTATTATATATATATATATATATATATATATATATATATATATATATATATATATATATATATATATATATATATATATACATATATATATATATATATATATATATATATATATATAGAGAGAGAGAGAGAGAGAGAGAGAGAGAGAGAGAGAGAGAGGGGCTTGAGTGTCCCAATGATGGGCTGGGCAATGGTGGAGGGGTAGTTTATCCACCCTGGCAGGCTCAACCATACCGCTAAGGCCAGTTCTGAGAGACCAGACCAAGACTGGACCCCTATAGGCCTTCTCCTTCATTTTAAGATAGGCAAAGGCTAGGAGAAGGAAAACTCCAAAATCAAACCAAACAAGACCCCAACGGCGGGGCTTCCCAGCGCCGGCGGAAGAGGGCAATGCCTGTCGGGCAGGCAACAAGGCGGGCCTTGACATAACAAGAACCCGGCAGCCCGATGCAACCAACATCGGAGAAGCCGCCTGTCTCATATGTCTTGAGCCGCGGTGAAAATGATGTGGGCCAAGTGTGTGTGCGTGGCTGTTGCAAAGCCACGACCACCCAAAACAATATACCTAGCTACTGGCATTCTTTTGTTTCCTTCACCCTTCTTCATCTCTTTCTCACCATCATCATCATCATCACCACCAGCAAGTCCTGAGGCGACAGCACCGTGGGTGAAGGGGGCAGGCCTGGATAGCTGGAAGCCCTTAGCCCACGACTGCACTCAGGCGGCGAGTCTAAGATTCAGTCGCTCTCTGGTGACGGTGCCGTGACACCAGAGTTCGGCAGCTGGACCCGTGACTGGGCTGGCCTATTGCGGACACCGCAGCCCACCTAACATGGGGAGGCTCCTAGAAAAGGTGGGGTAAACATCGGACACGGCAAACCCGTCTGGTCAGCTCACCGCGGCTGGCGGACATCCCACTAATGCGGTCGAAATAACAAGAAAAAAATATTAACCTTAGGTGTGTGGAACATCCGCACCCTCCAAGACGTGACGTACAGCCCTCGTCTGCAAGGAGCTAGCCCGCTCCAATGTTGATGTGGCGGCTCTTAGCGAGACCAGACTACCCGAAGAGGGCAACATCAGGGAAGCTGGAACAGGCTACACCATCTTCTGGAAAGGCAAGGCCCTAGAGGAGCCTCGCATCCACGGTGTCGGCTTCGCCATCCGTTCCCAGCTAGTGCAGCAGCACAACCTCGCTCCCAAGGCCATCAGTGAGCGCCTGATGACTGTCCGCATCCCCATCACGCGGGACAGACATCTCACCCTGATCTCTGTCTACGCCCCGACTATGACCTCAACCGATGATAACAAAGCTGCCTTCTACACCCAGCTCGACCGCACCATCCAGGCAGTGCCCGCCAATGACAAGCTCGTTGTGCTTGGCGACTTTAATGCCCGAGTAGGCAAAGACCATCGCCTGTGGGAGGGAATCATCGGCCGCCATGGCATTGGAAATTGCAACGCCAATGGCCAACTCCTACTGGGTCTGTGTGCAGAACACCAATTTGTGGTAACCAACACCATCTTCCAGTTACCAAAGCGACAAAAGACCACATGAAGACACCCACGGTCTAAACACTGGCACACCCTGGACTACGTCCTGACCAGAGCCAGAGACCGAGGAGACGTCCGCATCACCCGATCCATGCCCGGAGCGGACGACTGCTGGACGGACCACAGACTCCTCATCTCCCGACTCTCCGTGACGACCCTACGACCACCCAGAAGGGCACCTGACAGCGTACCACACCAACGCTTTGATTCTAGTAAGCTCTGCAACCCATAAGTGGCACAGAACTACAAGGAGGCCTGCGAACAATACCTCGCAGACCCTGTGGGTCAGGCCACTGTCGAGCACCACTGGACCACCCTCAGAAACGCCATGGCCCGTGCCGCGGAGGAAACACTAGGCTACACCACCAAGAAACGGCAGGATTGGTTTGATGAGAATGATGCTACCATCTCTCTTCTCATTGAAACCAAACAACAAGCACGCCTGACTTTGGAAAACCAACCAACAGCAGCTAACAAATGTGCTCACTAGGTGGCTGAAGCTGGTTGCCAAAGAGGTATCCGTGAAGCCCAGAACACCTGGTGGCAAAGAAAAGCTGCAGAAATACAGAGTTTCGCTGACCAACGTGACCTGCGCAGCTTCTATGCAGCAACAAAAGAAATATTCGGTCCCACACGGTCATCAGTGGGCAGCCTGAAGGACGCAGATGGGGCCACGACCATCACCGACAGCGAGGGCATCCTGGCCAGGTGGAGGTCTCACTTTGAGAACCTCCTCAATGACCAAGCAGACACCCCAGACGATCTCCTGCGAATGACCCCGCAGCATCCCGTCCGTCACTGGATGGCACTACCACCCTCCATCCATGACTTCAACAAGGCCCTGCAGCGCATGAAGCCCGGCAAAGCCCCAGGGCCAGACAACATCCCGTTGGAGCTCCTCACTCACGGTGGCCCCGGTTTGAGGAACCGTTTGATGCTCCTTATACTGAAAATATGGGAGACCAAGACCCCCCCCAGTGACTTCCACGATGCAAACATCATTACCATCTTGAAGAAGGGAGACAGGGAGAACTGTAACAACTACCGGGGAATATCACTACTAAGCATCGCGAGTAAGATTTTCGCTCAGATTCTCCTTGACCGCCTCCTTATTCTCGCAGAAGACGTCCTGCCAGAGTCCCAGTGCGGCTTTCGACCTTCCCGCGGGACCATAGACATGATCTTCTGTGCGCGACAACTACAAGAGAAGAGCCTCGAACAACAACAGCCCATAATGTTCATCTTCTGGGATTTGAAAAAGGGCTTCGACAAAGTACCTCGACCTGCCATGTGGGCTGTCCTCAAAAGATATGGCTGCCCACCCGATTTTGTCAAGCTGGTGCGTGCCCTCCATGACGGAATGGTTGGGAGAGTCTGCCACCAGAACTCTCTTTCAGACCCATTCCCCATCAACGGCGGCCTGAAGCAGGCTGTGTTCTGGCCCCGACATGTTTCTCGCTATACACCGCAGCAATGCTCAACGAGATTCCCCCAGACACACCCTCAGTCGACCTACGTTTCCGCATGGATGGAGGCGCTTTCAACCTCGCTAGACTCCGCGCCAGAAACAAGACCACCTTGTGTGCAGTGCAAGAACTGCAGTATGCTGACGACAATGCCACCCCAGGTCAGACGGCAGAGGACCTGCAGTCGTTAGCTGATGCATACAACTCTGCCTTCGAACGTTTTGGGATGCAAGTCAACTCAGACAAAACCAAGACCCTCGTCCAACATCCACCAGGACTGATGCTCCCCAACTTCAATACCACAGTGAATGACCAACCGTTAGAACAGGTGGACCAGTTCTCCTACCTAGGGAGCATCCTAACATCAGATCCCACAAGCAAAAAGGACGTGGAGAACAGGATCAGGGCAGCCCACTCCGCCTTTGGCCGACTCAACTGCCGCGTATTTAACAACCACGCACTGACAATGACCACCAAAATAATGGTGTTAAGGGCAGTAGTCCTCTCCACGCTCCTGTATGCATGTGAAACATGGACGCTATATAGAAACGATATTAAAATCCTAGAACGCTTCCAACAAATGAAACTGAGGCAGATCTTGAAAATCCCCTGGGAGAGCCACACCACCAACATTGAAGTCTTAGAACGTGCCTCGCTGACCAGCGTGGAGGCCACCATCATCCACCACCGCCTCCGCTGGATAGGACACCTGCATAGGATGGATCCATCTAGGCTCCCAAAGAAAATATTCTACGGAGAACTGACCCAGGGCACCAGACCACGAGGAGCCCCGAAAATGCGCTATAAAGATCAACTAAAGCGCACCCTGGCTCTAACTGACATCGATCCTTCCTCATGGGAAGAAACAGCCAGGGACAGGAAAACCTGGAGGAGTACAGTACACCATGGCACCGTGGACTTCAAGGAGAGGAGGAGACAAAATGAGGAGGCTAGGAGGAGAAGAAGGAGAGAGCGATTAGAACAGCCCCGCCCACCACCTACCCTCCCTTGTGAACACTGTCCGCGACTCTTCCACCACAGACTAGGACTTAACAGCCACATCAGGCATAAGCACCCACCCCACAGATAGGAGGCTGATGGCTAACGACAGAACCCAATACTCGGACACGAGTGGACGCCGACGATATATATATATATATATATATATATATATATATATATATATATATATATATATATATATATATATATATATATATATATATATATATTCAAATAAGCCATATATATTTTTGATACATTAATGTCTGCATTCTCTTAACGACCTCGGGATCAGACCCCCAGGCGAAATCACACAAAGACAAGAGCTTGGGTCCGGCCGGGAATCGAACCCTGGTCGGCAAGCTTGTATAGACAGTGACTAAACCACTTGGCCACGAAGAAAGATAAAAGTCAATGACAATTCTTCTGTACTTATACCTGTCGAATTCAGGTGTTTTGTACTTAGAATTGAAATCAACCCATCTTCACCATCGTAGCCAATTGGTAGTTAGTTACTTAGCATTCAATTAATAATAAATTTTGCACATTTAGACGTGTTTTTCATATTCAAATAAGCCATATAATATTTTTGATACATTAATGTCTGGATTCTCTTAACGACCTCGGGATCAGACCCCCAGGCGAAATCACACAAAGAAAAGAGCTTGGGTCCGGCCGGGAATCGAACCCTGGTCGGCAAGCTTGTATAGACAGTGACTAAACCACTTGGCCACGAAGAAAGATAAAAGTCAATGACAATTCTTCTGTACTCATACCTGTCGAATTCAGGTGTTTTGTACTTAGAATTGAAATCAACCCATCTTCACCATCGTAGCCAATTGGTAGTTTGTTACTTGGCATTAAATTAATGATAAATTTTGCACATTTAGACGTGTTTTTCATATTCAAATAAGCCATATATATTTTTGATACATTAATGTCTGGATTCTCTTAACGACCTCGGGATCAGAGCCCCAGGCGAAATCACACAAAGACAAGAGCTTGGGTCCGGCCCGGAATCGAACCCTGGTCGGCAAGCTTGTATAGACAGTGACTAAACCACTTGGCCACGAAGAAAGATAAAAGTCAATGACAATTCTTCTGTACTTATACCTGTCGAATTCAGGTGTTTTGTACTTAGAATTGAAATCAACCCATCTTCACCATCGTAGCCAATTGGTAGTTTGTTACTTGGCATTCAATTAATGATAAATTTTGCACATTTAGACGTGTTTTTCATATTCAAATAAGCCATATATATTTTTGATACATTAATGTCTGGATTCTTTTAACGACCTCGGGATCAGAGCCCCAGGCGAAATCACACAAAGAGAAGAGCTTGGGTCCGGCCGGCTTAGGAGCCTCAGAGCCTTTCATACCAGAATAGCAAAACTACTCCAGCACTGCATTCGAAACCACCAAGCATAAGAATGGATGACCTCAGGAAGGACTTGTATCACTCAAAATTACAGAAAAAAAGGTAACATAGCAACCAACTATAGACCAATTGCCTGCCTACCAACACTGTGGAAGCTGTTAGCAGGCATCATCAGTGAAAGGCTGTACATATATCTGGAAGAAATAAACCTCATCCCCAGCCAGCAAAAGATATAAATAATAATAATAATAATAATAATAATAATAATAATAATAATAATAATAATAATAATAATAATAATAATAATAATAATAATAATAATAATAAATTCATACCCTTGATCTGCTGGAAGCTTCAAAACATAGTAGTGCTTCAGTGACTCTTTGTAAATGTGACGCCAAAATAGTAAAATGAATACATGACTTTCATCATTGGTAACCCAAAACAAGAACTGACCATGCAAAGATTAATAACTAAAGGGTAATATAAGAAAGTGCCGAGACCTTCAGCTATAGGAACGTTACGTACTGCTCCAAAGCTCGGAATGTCGCCAGTGTCGACGACGGCTATTTTATGGGGAAAGTTTATCACGTGTAGATCGTCGTTGGATTATCAAGAATTTGAAATTTTTATATCGTACCCAAATCTCATTCTTTCTATTGAGTTTTTGTTCGTATTATTATTATTATTATTATTATTATTATTATTATTATTATTATTATTATTATTATTATTATTATTATTATTATTATTATCAGATTTGTTTTTAGCATTTTTAACTTTGTAATAATTCCGTTAATCATTTTTCTTGGCCTCAATACCTATGTCTGGCTCGAGGACTCTATGAGTGACAGCCAGGAATCGAATGTGGTCTCAAGGATCATTAACGCTATCACTAAAACAATATTAACTAGAGAGGCACTCACTGGAAAGCTGAACTCTGCAGTGGAAGTTAATTTCTCGACCTTTTGCTCAACCTTGACCATGACCTTTAAAGTTAACATGTATTAATTGGCGTGTATTTTCATACAACCAATCATGAAACTAATTTTACGTCTCTCTGACAACGATGTCCAAACTTATGGCTGATTACGTGTATTGGACATTTTGCATAACCATGACCTTGACCTTTGATCTTGATCTTCCAAAATTTCATCATTTCAGCTTTTTACATAACAGTTGATCGCTGCAAGTTCCATTACTGTATACCAAAAGTGTGGCCAAGAAGCAGTTCGCAACCAAACAACACA
>NC_090753.1:23542253-23544753 GCF_036898095.1 Palaemon carinicauda | reverse complement strand
CAGCCCCATTGTGTTCACATTCCCCAGCCCCTTGTGGCCACATACCCCAGCCCCCTGTTGCCACATTCCCAGCCCCCTTGTAGCCACCTTCCCCAGCCCCATTGTGTTCACATTCCCAAGCCCCTTGTGGCCACATTCCCCAGCCCCCCTGTGGTCACATTCCCCAGCCCCTTGTGGCCAAATTCTCCAGCCCCCTGTGGCCTGATTCCCCAGCCCTTCCTGAGGCAATATCCCCCAGCTCCCTATGGCAACCTTCCCCTGGCGCCTTGTGGCCACATGCCCCAGCTCCTATGTGGCCACATTCCTTAGCCCCCCTGTGGCCACTTTCTTCCGACCCTTCTGGCCACATTCCCCAGCCCTTCCCCCAGTGGCCACATTCCACAGCTCCCCTGTGGCCACAATCCCCAGCCTTCCCTGTGGCCACATTCCCCAGCCCCCCTGTGGACACATTCCCCAGCCCCCTTATGGCCACATTCCCCAGCCCTCAAGGCCATATTCTTCAACCTATCCATTGACTAAATTCCTTCAGAAATGTCTATAATTACCTTCTTCTCCGTTGAGAGAGAGAGAGAGAGAGAGAGAGAGAGAGAGAGAGAGAGAGAGAGAGAGAGAGAGAGAGAGAGAGAGAGAGGGGGGGGGTCATGAGGTAAATTTATCAATAACTTGATTAATTAATCCATGGAAATCTTCAGCGGAAATTTTATTTCGGTGGCTCGGACAATGGGAAAATTAAGTCAGGATTTTGGTAATAATTTAATACCTGAATGATAAATGACTTCTTTCTTTTTAATGTTTGTTCTACAATTGAAGAGGGCTCATTTTATTAAGGGTCAATCGGGAGGTTTTATAAATCTAGTGTCTATGGGAAAAGTTTTTAAATTACAGCTAGTGCGGGCAACCCATCAAATATGATGGTTAAATATTTAGATTGACAACCACACGTACGTACGTACACACACACACACACACACACATACACACACACACACAAACTGTCAATTCTTTTCACCAGCGCCCCCTTTCCTAACTACAATTCTTCTCAGCGTGGTTATTACTACTCTCTCTTCCCTAACCCGAGGGACGAGGACAAACCTAGAAGTCGAGTAGCTATACATCTAGAACTAGATATTTCCACGGCAGCCAATTGGCCAATTTCTACAACAGTTGTGGAAATTAGGGAGAAATCAAGGAGGTCCAGCTCTCATGGTAAGTTAGTAGCCCGACCTTGGGTAGGACATAGCCAATTCCTGATATGTAAAGATTTAAAGGTCACTCATGAATATCAGAGGCAAGGGACTGTGACAATGTCCTAACAAGACAAGGCCCTAGAGACAGACCTTAGCGACCAAATCCCCTTCCCACCCAAGCTAGGCCATGGGATGGCCAGGCAATGGCTGCTGATGACTCAGCGAGTAGACATGCAAGCTCCCTCAAAACTTACATCCCTAGCTTTTAAGGCTGGCTAAGTTGCGGACAATACTAGAAACTATCGTCCAATAGATTGTCCTGCAGTAGTAGGTTGGTTAGGGCACCAGCCACCCGTTTTAGATACTACCATTAGAGAGTTATGGCGTCTTTTGACTGGCCAGACAGTAATACATTGAATCCTTCTCTTTGGTTACAGTTCATTTTCCCTTTGCCTACACATAAACCCAAAACTCTGGCCTATTCTCAACATATTTTCTTGTGTCCTCATACACTTGACAACACTGAGATTACCAAACAATTCATCTTCTCCCCAAGGGTTATTACACTGTAATTGTTCAGTGGCTACTTTCCTCTTGCTAGGGGTAGAAAAGACTCTTTAGCTAGGGTAAGCGGCTCTTCTAGGAGAAGGACACTCCAAAATCAAACCATTGTTTTGTAAAAGTTTATGTAGTTTATATAAGAGATATGTATTTTGAGGTTTTTACTCCTAAAATATTTAATTTTTTCCTTTTTTTCCTTTCTTCACTGAGCTATTTTCCCTGTTGGTGGCCCTGGACTTATATCATCCCTGCTTTTCCAACTAGGGTTGTAGTTTAGCAAGTAATAATAGTAATAACAATAATAATAATAATAATAATAATAATAATGATAATAATAATAATGATAATAATAATGATTATAATAATAATAAAACGTTTCTAATAAGTTACCACAAACGCAAATAACATTTATTTTTGGAGGAATGCTGAAAAAAATATCCATTTGCATGAAGGCCATATCCATTGAAGGATAGGTATAAATAGTATCAGACTATTTTTTTTTACTTATAGATTGGCCTAATCTCACCACTTTCTTACGTTTCATCTTACATTAAAATGACAAAATTAAGCCATTTTCCTCAGAATGTCCTTTTCCTTGTGCTCCTTGTCCAGTATACCCTATTTTCACAACTTTATTTACGTTAGCATTATACGCTTTCCTAAAACCCAACCTATCTTAACATAATATATTCCTATCTTTAATATGAAGACCATTCATAGAGACCATATTTATATATATATATATATATATA
>NC_090753.1:23531692-23541753 GCF_036898095.1 Palaemon carinicauda | reverse complement strand
GTACCGATCGTGCTTTCATCACTGAACTAGTTTAATATCGCAAAGAAGAACAAAACCATAAACCAATAAAGACATCCTATCAATAAATTATACCAGTAGATGAAAATTGTACATGTAGATGTATGCAACCTAATAATTTTGTGTTGGCCCTGATCAAAAGCGATTGATTAATGTTTATAAATGATGAGATACTGCGAAAAAAACGATGGGAGTAGCTTGAAACCAAGGGTGGTAGCTTAAAACCAGCTTCAAATTATCCTCGGGGGTAGCTTGAAACCGGATTCTAGGTACCTCCGGTAGCTTGAAACTGGTTTCAAAGATTTAGAAGGGGTAATTTGAAACCGCTACACCTGAGCTACCAGATCTCATTGTAGGTGCTGTATGGGATTTAACCACTTCTCTGTGGAATGACCATATATGGTGGCTCAGACGGTTGTGCCCGTACTGTGGTATGACCATGTATGGTTTCTCGTTGAATAAATCATTATCAATAGCGGAAAATTAATTACAACTATGACCGCATTTTAATATTCCTTTACCAAAGGCTTTTCCATTATATTAAGAAAAAAAAGGCCATCCAGATGTTTAGTAAACTACGAGAAAAGAAATATTCATTGTACGTATTATCAGTGATACGTCGGTAGAAACATTCTCTTTTTCCCAGTTTTCCCCCATCAAGTAGATTATATGGATAATCGCTACGTTCCCAGATGTGAAGAAGAGTCTGGTCAGTTTACTTATCATCACAATCTTCAGCTTTGTTGTTAACGACTGTCTATCTGTCAATCTTCCAATACAGATTCACAAAGAGGTAGGCAATAATCAATTGATCTATCTATCTATCTGTCTATCTATCTATCTATCTATCTATCTATTTATATATATATATATATATATATATATATATATAATATATATATATATATATATATATATCTGTTGATACTTTTGTCTTTACACTGTTTGTATCTCGGTAGCCCTGCTGATAAACATAATATATAATATACATGTAACTTACTAAAAATGTAAAAGCCTATTGAGGATGGGACGAGTTTAAATTCTATAGAAGAAAAAAAAAAACGTGATAAGAAGTATATTAAAAGATGCTACGTATAATGCCAATACCATTACAGCAGTATTTAATTTATCCATTAACACAGAGAATGATATAAAATATATGGAAATAATATATACATATGAATGACTAAATATAATAGGGAATAAAAAATAATTAAACTGTTGTAGGGGCTACTTAATAAGATCCTAACCTTTAACCGCAACCCCCAAGGTCTTAAAAGCAAAAATTAATCCCCCCACCCCGTGTTTAATCCAGCTTAATTTCAGGTGTTCTTGTTTTAAGAGTTGTAAAGGAAAGTGATCGAAAGAAGAGGAATCGTCTACTAAGTATTCTGAAAAAGACCCTAATCCGACGGCCAGAAAGGTTTTGCACGGGTAGGCATTCTATATCCTCTTTGGCGGAGATAACTAGAGGGACACTCAGTAAAGAGCATACCTTCGCAACACTAAGCAATATAATTTTGCTCTACCTCCAAACCATACTACTATTTCGATATATTTTCTTCAAACTCCAATGTGTTTCCCCTTGAGTCTTTCCAGATATGTCTACCAACTTTTGTTGGAATTGGTTTTGTAGGTTTGCGTATTATTATTCATTAGAATAATAAACTAACAACATATGATCCATTTAAAAAAAAAAAAATTGCAATTATTTTTTAAAGTACTGCTGCGTACTTTTACTTTGATGCACTTGGTCAAAAATGTTACATATTCATTCTCGGTTCATACTTACAAATTTGATCAAAATCTGCACAGTAGCATTTTAAATGAAGTTGCTCCTGAATAAAAAAAGTAGGGGTGGATACATAACCTTGGAAAATTCCATGATTTTGGAGAGGGCCCCACCACCACCATCAACAACATTAATAATAATAATAATAATAATAATAATAATAATAATAATAAATAATAATAATAATAATAATAATAATAATAATAATAATATACCGGCCTCGTTATGTCCACTATTAGGAAGAAAACATCGCCTCCTCTAAATTCCTGCCAACCTGCAAGCAGTCCCCCATAGGAAAACCTCCTTTCAAAATTCCTTAAAACTGAATCGTGATTGGATTCAGCGGCAGATCCCCTTTGGACGCTGAAACCCATTATCGAATTTTCTTGATCGTCTTTCGTTCGTTACACCTTTCCCTTTTTTAGATATCGGTGTGAGTTGATAAACTGGAGCTCTCTCTCTCTCTCTCTCTCTCTCTCTCTCTCTCTCTCTCTCTCTCTCTCTCTCTCTCCTCATTACTTCTTCCTCTATAATGTAAAAACCAAAAATAAGAATAATGTTTCCTTCCACCACTCCCTTGCCAAAGGAGTCCATTTCAAATCTGAAATCGAAGGGTTTTATGAGGACATTAAAAGATAAAATTTCCATCTGTTGCTTCCGAAAGAAAGGAGGAAGTCATTACGCAGAACTCAAGAGAGAAATGAAGGCTTCTTTATTTGATCTTATATGTGGAGGGATGCATATGGATGGTGGCATTTCAGAACTGCTACACACACACACGCACACACACACACACACACACACACACACACACATATATATATATATATATATATATATATATATATATATAGAGAGAGAGAGAGAGAGAGAGAGAGAGAGAGAGAGAGAGAGAGAGAGAGAGAGAGAGAGAGAGAGAGAGTGAGAGAGAGAGAGCGGTAAATATTCTTTTTTTCATGATTGGTTTGTGGAAGGCCACGATAGGGGAAATATTTCTTCTTTGAATGAAAATCAGAAGAAATGTGATTGGCCGGAAGTGAAGTAATCCAGATCTTCTTTTCCATTTATTTTCTTCTTTTTCATGAATAAACTTTTTGGATGAATGAATGAATTTATGGATATTAATTACATAGTCATTTACTGGCGCTCTGAGGCCATTCAGAAATTTATTACATCTAAGGTATATAATTATTTACTCTATGCGACATAACTTAGAAGAGGTTTGATAGCAAGAAGGAAGAAAATGAGCTAGAATGGAGGTAATGTAGAAGGATATAAAGTAAGGGTAGCTAAGGGATACAGCAAAGACACTTATGTAACTATGCTTACAAAGCTCTTCAAGAGGTGTACTAAAGCATTACCAAACTTTTTGAACACGAAATATATCTCTATATGTTTTAAAAGTTAATGTCAAGACTCGATTAATTATCCGATAGGAAAGTTTAGAATATTAAAAGTAATAATTCACTTTGAGTCTTTTTTTAATAAATGCGGCAAACACGTTGTATCAGTTTACTGTTTTAATTTATAATGATTAACGTATTGTTTCCGATACTCAAATAAGCAAAGTGTCATAATGATATTATATATACGAATCCAAACTCCTTGAAGTTAACAGCTTTATTAAAAGATGGCACCGACAATTTCACAGCCCCATCGTTCTTCATGTCAGCAGCATTCTTCCTTATTCACTGCGAATAAGGATACTGAGGAAAGAGGACACAAATGGGAGGCTTGGGAGCATGGCAACGTGGGTGCCAGATGAAAGTGACCACAAGGCAAGGGGGGGGGGGGGGGGCTGAGGTGCATGGTGATAGAGGGCTGAGAAATGTAGCCACAATGGGGAGGCTGAGGAAGTGGGAGACAGGGGTCTTAGGAATGTGGCCAGAAGGGGGAGTCTGAGGAACGTGTCAACTGGTAGCTAATGAATGGGGCTACAATGATGAGGCTGAGAAACATGGTGACACGGTGACTGAGGAATTTGGACACAAAGGGGATACTGAGGAATGTGGCAACATTGGTAGCTGGTGAATGTTGCCAGAAGGGGAGGCTGAGATATGTCGTGACAAGTAGACTGAGGAATATTGCCATAAAAAGGAGGCTGAGGAACGTGGCAATATTGGTTGCTGAGGAATGTAGTCACAAGGTGGAGGTTAAGAAACGTGATGATGAAGGCCTGAGGAATGTTGCTACATAAAGGAGGCTGAGGAAGATGGCCATAAAGTGGAGGCTGAGAAACATGGCCACAAGTAGGATACTGAGGAATGTGGCTACAAAAGGGATGCTGAAGAACGTGGCAACAGAGTTGGCTGAGGAATGTGGCCACAAAAGGGCAGCTGAGATACGTGACGATACAGATCTGAGGAATATGGCCACAAAGGAGACGCCGAGGAGAGTGGTTACATTGGCCTGAGGAATGTGGCCACAATGGGAAGGTTGAGAAACATGGCGACAGGAGGGCTGATGAATGTGGCTACAAAGGGTAGGCTGAGGAACGTGGTGACAAGGTTGGGGGCTGATTAATGTGGTAATAAATGGGACGGTGAGGAATGTGGAGTTATGGGGAGCTAAGAAATATGGTCACAGAGGGGAGGATAAGGAATGAGGCGACAAGTGGCTGAGGACTGTGGCCACAAAGGGGAGGTTGATAAACGCAATGTCAGAGGTCTGAGGTAATTGCCCATAGAGGTAACGCTATGGAATGTGACCAAGAGGTGGGGCTTAGGAATGTGGCCAAGGTGTGGCTGAAATATGTGGCCAGGCATTGAGGAATGTGGCGACAAGGGGCTGAAGAAGGTAGCAAAAGGTGAGGCTAAGGGCTGTGGCCAAAGGTAAGCTGAGCAATTAGACTAAAAGGAAGGACTAGGGAATGTGTCCAGAAGTTGGAGTCGAAGAATATGGCCAAGCTGGAGCTGAGGAATGTGGCTACAGGGGGTTGGGAGGAATGCGGCAATAGGGGGACTGAGAAACGTGGCAAAAGGAGATTGTCAAGAATGTGGGAAAAAGGGGCCTAAGGAGTGTAGCCAACAAGTAGGGCTGAGGAATGAGGCCACAAGGGGGAGGCTGGGGAATGTTGCCAAAATGTGGGAGTGTGGAATGTGACCAAAAATTAGGGATGAGGAATGTGGTCACAAGGGATTCTGAGGAATGTGGCTATAGTTAGGTATCATGTTATTATATACATTTCTGAAGGTTCACGTTCATATGATATTTCTTGTCTCTGTCTGAGATGCTCCAAGATGCCGACTAGTGATTTAAATAATATAGAGAATACCGGTTTGAATCCATCATTAATATGATTATCTCTGTATTTACAGGAATACACTTAGTTTTCTGCCATTGTTAATATCAGACTATCTCACTGCAAGAGAAAATATACGTGGATCTTATTGCTGCAGTAAATACTCCCCAACGATTATTACTAAATGGATAGTGCTATAGAGTAAACCATAGAATAGGAGTATTGTAACGACCAGCTTATTAATAAAGTTTGGATTTTAATGAAGTTCAACTTCAGATGATACTGATTTAACCCCTAGATGATCATCTAGGGATTATTATTTATTGTTAGTTGCTGACAGTAATGAAAAACTCACTAGACTAGCCTTGACTTGAGCAGCCATTGTGAATAAAATTATTGGCAATGTTCCAATAGAGGAAGATGAAGTGATGGAGAGTAAGGATATGCAGCTAACTGAGTTGTAGAAGCAACTCAAAGAGGGGGTGATGTGGTGAAGCCTATTGGTCCACCTGTTGAGTTATCAGCAGCCATTGCCTGGCCCTCCCTAGTCCTAGCTTGATAAAGAGAGGTCTGGGCCACTGATCCTTATCCTGTCTCTTGATTTTGCCATCAGTAACCTTTAAACCTTTAAACGCTTCTATTTTTTTTTCTTGATGATAGTGAGAAGTCGAGTAGATTGGTGAACAAAATAATTGGCGATGACACAAGCAAGGAAGATGAAATTATGGAAAGGATAGATATGGAGCTAATTTAGTTGTAAAGGAAATTCAGAGACTATGGAACTGCAAGACGACAAAAGAAGTTATTGCTAAAGTAATAAATCAAATAAAGTGGGAACTGCCCTTTTAAATTTTGGTGAAGGAACACAATTCAGAAAAGGTGGTTACTCAGATATTTTTAGTGTGATTGTTGAATTCTAAAGGAGAAACTCCCTACACTAGGTACCTTATGTGAAATCTTAAAAAGAAAATAAATAAATTTAGGTTGAGTTGCATGGCTAAAACTAATGTGATCTAAAAGAAAGTTTATTCCTTGTGAAGAGGTTAAGCTTTCTGAAAATTTGTATTATAAACCATAATATCCAATGAAGAAGATAAATGGAAATAACTGACATTACTGGTTCAACAAGAGAGCAGAGTTTAAAGGATTCTAAGGGTTTATACGTCACCTATGAAGGAAAGAGGTCAGGGATAGTGAATTTCCCTAGCAAGCAGGTCAATGGACTAGAGACTGACCATATACATATATGATCAGTGCCTATCCCCCTCTCGGTCCAAAAAACCAGGCAATGGTTGCTGATGACTCAACATATAGACCAATAGGATCCCCCAAACCCGCCCCCCCCCCATCCTTTGCTCACAAAAATGGTAACGTTGCAGCGACCAAAGAAACTAAGCATTTTAGCGGGACTCGAACCCCAGTCTGGCGTTCATCAGTCGGGGACGTTACCACATTGACCACCAAAACCCTAGAATAAAAGTGTTGTTGGCAGTTTACGGAGATGGTTAGCAAATAACAATTTGAGTGTCTCAATTTCCAATTGTGCTCAGGCTTGACAGATTTCACTGGTAAACAAAACCTGACCATCCCTGTAATGTTGGGATGGAAGATTCGTAGCATTTACATACAGGTAACTTATGAGTCATTAAGAGCCACCATTGGCTGGTCCTCCTTCATCGTCACATGGGTGGAGAAAGTTTTTTAATAGAATGGGATAGAAAAAACTTCCTACCCATTATCGGCTGGGGTTCAGAATAATATGCACAGGGTTAGTAACACCACCTCTTAAATAAATCTTGATATATGCTGGTATACACACAAACATATTTACATATCTATTTATACATATATTTCTATCTATTTCATGAAATTATATGCTTAAACTACTTTCATATGAAATCCTCTTTAACATTGAAAATGAATAATTTAAGCAAAATAACGAGCACACTTCATATTGACATAGGAAAAATAAGAGAGAGAGGGAGAGAGAGAGAGAGAGAGAGAGAGAGAGAGAGAGAGAGAGAGAGAAAGAGAGAGAGAGAGAGAGAGAGAGAGAGAGAGAGAGAGAGAGAGAGAGAGAGTTGATCTGCATGGAGAATATGACATTAATTCCCAGATCCAGGCAAACAAACGCCAACTTTTGCGCTGCAAGAAATCAGCGAGTCAAACTGCTTTAGAAGTTTTGTGTATTCTATGTATGGCCGAAAAGAGAATATTCTCCAAGAATTCAATGAAGAGAAAAGCAGTGATCTGGGAATATATATCAGTATTTTCATAGTTTAATTTTTATGTTTTTTTATATTTCTACAGTTCCATTTTTCCCTTAAATGTGAAGAGGGTGATGAAGGTGTGTTTGTATGAGAGAGAGAGAGAGAGAGAGAGAGAGAGAGAGAGAGAGAGAGAGAGAGAGAGAGAGAGAGACTACCTTGAAAAGAACGGCAATAGCCGCAAGAGTTCTACAACTAATGCTGTAAATAATAATAACAATAATAATAATAATAATAATAATAATAATAATAATAATAATAATAATAATAATAATAATAATAATAATAAAGTTAAAATTCACTAAGTTTCTGATGCATAACATACAACTGGTAGAACCATCATATTAAATGCTTTTATTTTTAGAAAAGTGGCAGAAGGTTACTGATTCATTATTGCTGCATATGTTTACTAGGTGACTTTTCATATCGGGGAAACGACTGAGGGTTTAAATACCTAAAAGAAAACAAGCTATAGGGTGCAGACATCTGGCACTTGATGTTCTGTCGATTGTAACGCCTATTATAAGCAGAAGGAGGTGCTATTTTATAACTTGAAATTATTATTATTATTATTATTATTATTATTATTATATATATATATATATATATATATATATATATATATATATATATATATATATTATACATACATATATATATATCATCAACATCATCATCATCACCATCCAACATCATCATCATCATCATCAACCGTTACTAGTCCACTGTAGACGGAAGGCCTCAGACCTGTCCTTCCACTTGCGTCTGTTTGTGGTGCCAGTCCATAACCTCAAACTTTGCTATTTTGTCAATCCATCGTCTTCTATTCCTTCCTCGGCTTCTTTTACAATCTCTCCGGACCTATTCTATTATTCTTAACGTCCATCTATTGGCTGTCATGTACTGCCCAGGTCTTTCTCTTAGATGTTGTTAGAATATCCTCCACTTTAGTTTGCCTCCTTATGCATGTTGCTCTTTTTAGTCTCTTAGTTTTATTCCTATCATTATTCTTTGCAGTTTTTTTTTTTTTTTTTTTTTTTTGGCGATAACTACCTTATGTTCTAACTCATTAGTAAGGCTCCAAGTTTCCGATGCATAACATACAACTGGTAGAACCATCATATAAAATGCTTTTATTTTTAGAAAAGTGGCATTTTACTTATCATAATCTCATGTTGTTCACCAAATTCTCTTCATCATATGGTTATTATTCTTTCAATTTCGGTCTTGTGAACTGAGGAACAATTGCTTGATACACTAAGTAAGTATATTCATTAAAAATCCCTAGAGGCTCGTCCATAAGTTATTTGTTGTCTCTGCATTTTCATTGAACATTATTTTGATTTTACTCATTTTCCTTTTTAGTCCTACATTTCTGCATTATCTATTCAAATCTTCTATCAGCTTTTGTAATTCCTCCTTTGATTCATGAAACACAATACAACTATATCTACTGCAAATCTTATGTTATTATGGTATTCCCCATTAATATCAATTCTTATACTTTCCTAATCTAAATTCTTAAAAACTTCTTCTAGGCATGCTGTGAATAATTTAGAGGAGATTGGATCACTCATTCTAACTCCTTTCTAAATTGAAAATTTCTCACTATTTTTATGTACTCTTAGGGTTGCTGTACTTCCTGTATAGATATTTTTCAGTGTTCTAACGTAAACTTCTATTACATGTTTTTAAAGGGATTTCATTGCTGCCGAGGTTTTGACAGAAGCAAAAACTTTCTCATAGTCTATAAGTGCAATACGTGGTAGCTTGTTATACTCTTTAGATTTTTCTGTTAATTGGTTAATTGCATGAATATAGTCAGTTGTTGAATCCCTGTTTTTGACTCGGTAAACCTTAACGATGTGAACGAGTTTGCACATTGCAGCAATCTACAAAGCTATTATTATTAGTAAAGCTACTTTACAACCCTAGTTGGAAAAGCAGGCTGCTATACACCCAAGGGCTCCAATAGTGAAAGATAGCCCAATGAGGAAAAGATTTAAGGAAATAAATCAACTATGTGAAAATTCAAGCACAATTGAAATAAAATATTTGAAGGTCAGTATTGAACCTTATAATAAAGAAGGCATGAGTGTTATTATTAACTGCATACCTACTATATGATTGTGTGAGTTTGTTTGTAAGCATGTGTTGAATCAGCTTATATTTAAATGAAGGAACTAATATTCATGTTTACACACACATCTAAAATCTATACGATCAGATCCCAGGTCCCTCTTCATCAAGCTAAGACCAGGGAGGGCCAGGAAATGGCTGATGATGATTCAGCAGGTAGACCTATAGCCTCGCCCTAACCCCAATACTTTACTCACTAGGATGATGTTATTGCAAACACTAAAAGAAACTATAGAGATAGGAAAGGTCTAGAATACCCATGCAACCGATTCCTAGATTTGGACGTTTCTAATAGGCTAACACAACACTATTTTTCTGTTTTTCATGTTAAAAATAAAGTTATTCTTCGAAATTTTATGACCTAGAATAAATGCCCTATTAAAATTTTCTAATTGACATACAAATGAAATATTAGTATAAGGAAAATATGTCTTTAATTGTATATAGCCACTCAGAGAATCTTTTTTCCATTTTTTTTAAGTGTTAAGAGTGACTTAACACTTCGCTTGTCAATACTGAGAAAAATATATATAAAACACTGTTATAACCATTCTCATATAACAATATATAACGAAAATATAGTTATAACATTAATAACAAAGTT
>NC_090753.1:23504907-23512407 GCF_036898095.1 Palaemon carinicauda | reverse complement strand
CTCAATCAACACCATATATGTCTGTATTCATGATATACCTTATATATGAACATATATATATATATATATATATATATATATATATATATATATATATATATATATATATATATATATATATATATATATATGTATATATATATATACTGTATGATTTAACAAGAAAACATATAATAGAGGACAGTGACTGCAAAGTTACAATTTATGAAACAGAAAGTAACCTTTATATTTAAAAATACTTAACTTTCTAAATCCTACATATCCTAAATATTCACTCTCCATAGATACTTTCGTATCTCCTGGATATTCACACAAAAGATTTTAAAATTTTGGATTTTAATTAAGTGAAATATTACTTCATAAACGTTATATACATTTAGTTTCTTGAGGCAAAATACTATCTGATGGGGTAAGAAGACATTTGCCTAAATGAAGGTAAGATGGATAGTATATATATATATATATATATATATATATATATAATATATATATATATATATATATATATATATATATTATATATATATATATATATATATATATATATATATATATATATATATATATATATATATATACATATATATATATATATATATATATATATATATATATATATATATATATATATATATATATATATATACATATTTATGTATATATTATATATATATATATATATATATATACAACAACAACTGCAAATTCTGTCGTTTATAGTCGACTGCAGGACAAAGGCTTTAGGCATGTCAGTTCATGTCTGGGCTTAGGCCAGTTTTTATCACCATTTTTGCCACTCCGGATTGGTGATGGTAGGAGAATCTAGTCGGATCGCTCACCGCAAACCAATCTAGTATGCGTGGCCATGACTTCTAGAGATTTGCTAATCACAGACACTTTCCCCACGTTAAGTTATAAGTATGAGAGAGAGAGAGAGAGGAGAGAGGAGAGAGAGAGAGAGGGGAGATGAGAGAGAGGAGAGAGGAGAGAGAGAGAGAAAATATTCTTAAATAGAATTTTTTCAATGTATTTCAAAGTTTTTCCATTACCTTACCTCCCCAGAGGAGAGAGAGAGAGAGAGAGAGAGAGAGGATGAGAGGAGAGAGGAGGAGAGAGAGAGAGAGGAGAGAGAGAGAGAGAGAGAGAAAATATTCTTAGATAGAATTTTTTCAATGTATTTCAAAGTTTTTCCACTCCCCTACCTCCCCAGAGAGAGAGGAGAGAGAGAGAGAGAGAGAGAGAGAGGAGAGAGAGAGAGAGAGAGAGAGAGAGAGAGGAGAGAGACTGAGAGAGAGAGAGAGAGAGAGAGAGAGAGAGAGAGAGAGAGAGAGAGAGAGAGAGAGAGAAAAAAAAAAATATTCTTGAATAGAATTTTTTTCAATGTATTTCAAAGTTTTTCCACTCCCTTACCTTCCCAGAGAGAGAGAGAGAGAGAGAGAGAGAGAGAGAGAGAGAGAGAGAGAGAGAGAGAGAGAACTTCCCAACCTCAAATAGTTTCATGATAGTGAACCTCAACTGACCCATTTAACTTCTAAATAAATGAAATTGAAAATAATATTTCGAAAAAAATGTAAACAAATATCAAATACAGTTCCTAACTGTCATTTTATTTAATCTCAAACCATTTTCTTTTTTTTACTTTTTTATGGGTGGTCGAAAAATAAGAGTGTGTGCTTTTCAAATTGTTACCTGCTCTTTTCCAGGAACTTTTGTCAGTCCCTCTCAAACAGAGGTTGCAGATGAGCAACGTGGATTAAAGCCTTGTTCAATGTTATTGCAATGTAAAACTGCAAAGCTGATCTGCTGTGTTTACTCTGGCTCGCTACACCTAATATTGAAAGTTCCCCTGCATGATCAAAACAATTCAAATCTTTATTTCTATTGCATGCCTCATTACTTGAATTTACTAATTATTACATTAGATTCATCTCTTTTTGTCTTTGCCTGCACATACACCAAATAATCTGGTGTGCGGATGCACCTTTTAGGTGGTAACTGAGAGACAGCGTAATCGTAACTAACTTTTTTTTTCAATAGTCAACGAGCTTTTATAACAATCGCTTAGGTGGAAGGAGGACACAGGAGGCTGGCAATGACAAAAAAAAAAAAAAAAAAAAAAAAAAAAAAAAAAAAAAAAAAAAAAAAAAAAAAAAAAGCTACAGTGTTCATGAGTGTAAACGCGTGCGCTACACAGACCAATTCCTACTACATTCTTCTCCGTCATCATACACCCTATAACACTTAGATTACCAAATAATTCTTCTTTGCTCGAGGGGCTAACTACTTCAATGGCTGCTCTCATCGTAGTAAGGGTAGAAGGAGCCCTTAGGATTATAGCATCTTGACTTTCCAATCAAGGTTATAGCCTCATCATCATATCCTTCTATGCCTATTGATGCAAAGAACCTCGGTTAAATTTCCCCAGTCCTCTCCTTCTTCAGCTTTTAATTCAATACTTCTCCATTAATCATCTCCTACTTCGCGCTTCATAGTTTTCAGTCATGTAGGCCTGGGTCTTCCAACTCTTCTAGTGCCTTGTGGAGCCCAGCTGAACGTTAGGGGAACTATTCTCTCTTGGAGAGTGCAAATAAGCTAAGCATGCCCAAACCATCTCTATTTACCCCTCATCATATCATCCACATATGGCACTCGAGTATTTTCTCTTATAGTTTCATTTCTAATCCTGTCCGGCCATTTACCTCCCAATATTCTTCTGAGGGCTTTGTTCTCAAATCTACTAAATCTATTGAAGATTGTTTCATTGCCATTCCATGACTCATGTCCATAGAGTAACACAATCTCACTAAACTCATATATAGTCTGATTTTCATACGTAATTTCAGGAGATTTTATTTCCAAATTTTAGTCAACCTAGCCATTGTCTGATTGGCTTTTTTCAATATTTCACTGATCTCTAATTCTAAAGACCCTGTATAGATTATAGTTCCTAATACTTATATGATTCTACCATATTAATCCTTTCTCCATCCAATAATATTTCATCTTCCATTGCATACTCCATTCTCATTGTCTCTGTTATTTTTCTATTTATCTTCAGACCAATCTCGTGTGATATTTCATGAATTCTGGTAAGCAAACATTGCAAATCCTGTGGTGTTCTGTTAACAAAGACATCATCAGCATATTCTACGTCTGCTAAATTCCTATACCACTACAGTTCAATCTTTCTCCACAAGGCCAGAATATTCCACGCATTACAAAATCTATGAGGAGGATAAACAACATAGGTGACAACCCCTTCCATTGCAGTACTCCGCTGTTCACTGCAAATTAATTTGATAAGACTCCATTAACTTGCTATGTTTATGATATCCGACTTAATCAAATTTACATATTTTAGAGGAATTTCATGATTACGCAGAACTCTCCCCAAAATTGGCCGGTGCACACTATCAAAGGCTTTCTCATAGTCCACAAATGCCATCAAAGGGGGATTTCTATATTCTAGGGCATTGTTGTACAACATGTCTCAAAAAGAAAATTTAGTCAGTGTAACTTTTACCTTTTCAAAATCCTGCTTTTTTATGTCTCAGCTTTTCATCAATCTTTCTCTCATGTCTCTTTAGAATAAGCATACTATATATTTTCATAACAACTGACGATAGTGTTACGACATAGTAATCATTACAATCAGTCTATTTTCACCATCACTCCTAACTCCCATTCCTCAGGTTTTGCCTTTTCATACCACATTCTACAAAATATTCTTGTAAGTAGCCTAAAAGTCACGTCATCTTCAGGCAGTATCATCTCGGCATTTATTCCAGCGTATCCCGGGGCTTTCCATTTTAGTTTATTGAGGATAGCTTCGATTTCAAACCCACTAAATTCAGTCTGACACCGGAAGAGAATTCACAGCTTCCGTCATCAATGAAATTAAGCTAATTTCCTCGCGATTGAAAATTGTCCACGGAGCTCCAAGACATCCACCGTCCCGGTGAGTGATGTAGACCAGGGAAGCTGGTAAGGGAGTGTCATTGTTCTTTAAATCTCTATATGTATGTTCGTACGTTTGCTTTCCCTATAAAATGTAAAGAAACCTCTCTCAATAATCAGTCCTTTGAAGAAGTATCACGAAACTAGTCAGGACTTAAGCGTATATTTCGTATTTTCATTTTCCCTCTGGTTCTTCTGCATATATACAGTATATATATATAATATATATATATATATATATATATATATATATATATATATATATATATATATATATATAATAGTTCGTATAAATACCTACAAACGCACAGACGGCTTACATCTTTTCGTTTCTTTGTCCATTGTAGTTCAAATCAGCTTTCAAAAAAAGTTTCGGAAAGATTTGCTAGGATAAACCAGGCATGGAAAGGAACTTATGAGTTTTTGGGTTCCTATATCGTTCTGCAAATGCAATATTCGTTGGCAATCTCATTTTATTGAAGTATGTTGGGCTTCATTTTATTTCATTTTTGGACTTGATATTTAAATGAATTTTTCTATTAAGTTTTTGGTGTACTTTTTTTTTATTTCACATTTCAATTAATTTCGGTTATTCCAAGTGATGGTTGGCAATTCAATTGATGCTTGTTAATACATTTTGCATTAACGCGGGTTTTTTACCTCTTTTTTTTTCTCGCAAATAAATATTAATACTTAAGAAAATGGTGAATTTGAGACATTGAATCGGTATGGTCTATATTCAAGTTTGTATCGTAGTTTAAGAACCCAACAGGGAAAATATATTTACCCTTCAAATTAATTAAATTGGATAAAGGGATAAAGAAAGATAGAGAGGAAGGCAGCAGGGTACTTGCAAAAATCTTAATGCGCAAAGGGTTGTTGAGCTCCCTCTCAGTTATGGAAGTTAAGTGATGTTGTTGATATAGGCTAAATATAAAAGAGTTTAAAAAGATTTTTTAGCATGAAAGACCTAAGGAAAATTCAAAGTGTATAAAAATATGGTGGTATATATATTGGTGGAAATTACATATGAAACATAAGTAATAGGTAGAATGGAAAGAAAAGAATAAAATATGTTATATGAATTTTTTGCTTATGAAAACCTGATAAATTCTTGAATATTGATGCAAGTGAAAAAATGAAATAAACTGAAATGAAAATAATTCTACTTGGTGGAAAAATATTTCTTCAAAACTTACATTTTACCCAAGTTATTTCCTATTGTTCTACCAAACTATGTAAAGGATGAGTGTTTATAAAATTCCAACCCGTTATAGTGTCCCCGACTTTCCCACTTTTAAGCATTTCATGGTGCTGTGTCTCAGTTTCCATGAGACAAACTCCTCTGTTTCGGAAGTTTTGAGCGTAAGTAGGATTCTATTTTATTTTCTCCGAAAACCTCCTACATAGTTCTTCTCTCTCTCTCTCTCTCTCTCTCTCTCTCCTCTCTCTCTCTCTCCTCCTCTCTCTCCTCTCTCTCTCTCGGCTCTCTCTCTCTCTCTCATATTCCATAACCGTTTCCGTATATCATGATTCAATCTATACTATTACTCTATTTTGGTAATTTTTTTCCTAATAATCCTCTCTCTCTCTCTCTCTCTCTCCTCTCCTCTCTCTCTCTTCCTCTCTCTCTCTCTCTCTCTCTCAACTATCTTAAACTTTCCCAGCATGTGAGAGAGATAATTTAACAGATTAATCACGATTTAATAATTCCAAAGTGGAGAGAGAGAGAGAGAGAGAGAGAGAGAGAGAGAGAGAGAGAGAGAGAGAGAGAGAAGAGAGAGAGAGAGAGAGAACTAATCGTAAACAGAAAAAAGCTATTTATTAGCATTTCAGATCGTTCTCAGATCAGGCCATCGTCCTCTCTCTCCTCTCTCTCTCACTCCTCTCTCTCTCTCTCTCTCTCTCTCTCTCTCTCTCTCTTTTCAGCGAGAGACTGAAACTTTAAATTTTCTCATGCCGAAAGGTATTCCTGTACAAAAACAATATAAATCACTTCCTTTGTCACTATTTTCTTTTCTTTCAGAATCTTCTTTTCCGAAAGACCTTGTTTCACCAGACGATGATTTTATCTCGGTTTCGGAAAAACGTAATTTTTTTTTTCTTTTTTTGTGGTTCAGAATTCATCTTACAGTTTTTCTTACTCCTCTTGTTCTATTTTTGAGCAGAGTTCTCATCTCATCTCTCTCTCTCTCTCTCTCTCACTCTCTCTCCTCTCTCTCTCTCTCTCTCTCTCTCTCTCTCTCTTTGGGAAGGCACTTATTTGAATTGAGAGAACTAGGTGCGTTGCGGTGAAGGTCTGGCCGATGTCGGTGAGGAATTTTTTCCAACATTGTAGGTTTAACCTTGCTGTTAAGATAAACTCTGAGCATTAAGACCAGGACTGAGCCACCATTAACTTTTCTATACTTTCCTATTTTTGTTTTTCTCTCTTTCTAAACTCTTTTGTCATACCTCACAACCTAATCTCTCCTGGCTTAAATAAAAAAAAACATTAGATATTCAGTTACGACTAACTATTATCTATAACTAGCTTATACATATATAAACATTAAGAAGCTGACAGCTACCTTATGCATCAGAGCAGAGACTTTGAAACGTCTCTATAAACAACGCTAGGAAACTCTCTCACAAGTTTCGAGAGACTGGGACAAAGAATCCCAGAGTGACATGGGACGCAAAAATGAAATAATGCAATTAGTGTCCGGCAAAGCAAATTCTTACCATGTAATAGCTGACATCTCCCTGTGACCGACCCCCAGCGAAATAGGCTCAACCGCTCAGGAGGTTGACATAACTTGTGTGTCCTTCTTGGAGTCCTGGCCAACTAAAAATTCTAGTTGCTGCTTTTAGGTGATATTCAGTAGTATATAAGAGTCTGGCTCTTCTTGATGTCCGAAAATCCGAGTAATTGCTTAAAGCTGTCCAACCCTCGGCGAGAAAACACGTTTCAGCTTGTGCTGCTCAGTTGGGGGGTGCGGCACGTTAGGGACCGCACAACGTTGAATAGATCTAACTGTTGGTTTGGGCAAGATGGAATAAGATAAGGTGAGCTACCTAGCGGTCTCGTTTTCTACACTCACGCGCATGACGTCACCTGAGAGTTCAGCCATGCGACCTATAGGCGGGAAATATGCCGTGGTTTTTCTTTTTTCACAGACGTTTTTGTTTTCATTTGCGTGACAGATTCATCATGATTATATGTGTCATATATGGGTTCTCCAATTCTTATAAAACCAATATATTTGTTGGTGATGAAAAAAAAAAATGATTTACCGTTTCCTAAAAGATGCAGAACTGTGTAAGAAGTGTGGTGAATATATGCAAAATAAATGACTGTATCAATGCCAAATCTGCACGAATTTCTTCGTCACATTTCCAACCCAATGATTTTGCCAGAAACCTTAAGCACGATTTGCTCAATTACTGCCCTAAGACTGTCCGAAGTCTAAAAGAAGATGCCATACTGACACAAAATCTTTTATAATAAGTAATTACTGTTGTGATTCAGATAAGCCTATCCCTAATATCTCGTCACTTTAG
>NC_090753.1:23497407-23499907 GCF_036898095.1 Palaemon carinicauda | reverse complement strand
TATTGTTTTAATAGCATCCTTTATACTCTAAGTGAATAACAGTTTTATTTTTTTTTCCAATTAAAGATTTTTATTTACATTATTCCTTGATTTTTTTTCCTAAATTTCCATACATAAATAAATAAATAAGTCATTGGGTGTTTTTAAAAACAAAGACGCTGAAACAATCTGACGCCTAAATGGCTACGCCGCATAGTGCTGCTAGTTTTCTGATGGAGAATCGGCTACGCCGTAAAAGCGACGCCAAATAAGCTACCCCGAAACGTGGCAAACCCTGTAAGTAAATATATATATATATATATATATATATATATATATATATATATATATATATATATATATATATATATATATATATATATATATATATATATTATCATCATTATTATTATTATTAATTGCTAAGCTGCAACCATAGTTGGAAAAGCAGGATGCTGTAAGCCCAGGGGCTCCAACAGGGAAAGGGGTTCCAACAGGGAAAATTGACCATTGTGGAAAGAAAACAAGGGAAATTAAATATATTAAGAACCGTATCAACATTAAAGTAAATATCTCCTACATAAACTATAAAAAACTTTAACAAAACTAGAGGAAGGGAAATAAGATATAATAGTGTGCCTGAGTGTACCTTCAAGAAAGAGAACTCTAACCCAAGAGGATGGAAGACCATGGTACAGAGGCTATGGCACTACCAGTGCAGTAGTTAACCGCTAGGGTGAATAGGTATTGTTTGGTGTTGCCAGATGTATGCGGAAAGAGGAGAATATGTAAAGAATATGCCAGACCCTTCGGTGTGTGTGTAGGCAAAGGGAAAATGAACACTAAACAGAGTGAAGGAACCAATGTAGTACTGTCTAGCCAGTCAAAGGACCTCATAACTCTCTAGCGGTAGCATCTCAACGGGTGGCTGGTGCCATGGTCAACCTACTTCCTATAATATATATATATATATATATATATATATATATATATATATATATATATATATATATACATATATATATAGTATATACTGTTTATATATATATATATATATATATATATATATATATATATATATATATATATATATATACATATATATATATATATATATATATATATATATATATATATATATATATATATATATATATATATATATATAATATATATATATAATATATATACAGAGAGAGAGAGAGAGAGAGAGAGAGAGAGAGAGAGAGAGAGAGAGAGAGAGAGAGAGAGACCCTGCATTGTATCTTTATATATCTTACAATCACCCGTTCTTGCGTTCTTGGCAGGCGCGTACGGCAAATAGAGAATATTGATATGCAAAATAAAGTTATTTCGATTACCGCAACAAACGAGCGGGGAAAAATCCAAAAAAGGAAATTGAGAAGAAATATACAGTTGTGAAATATCCTGACACGTATTCCATTTGAGGTTTTTATCTTTTTCATGGGTACGAGGAGAGGCTGGGGAGGGAGAGTGGGAGAGGAGAGGAGAAAGAGAGAGAGGAGGTTAAGGGTAATTTAGACAGCAAGGAATTTCAAGATCTTTGATAGTTGCAACATAATGTTCTATATCTGTTGATTTTTCTGATGGTTTGTTTGGACACTTCTATATAAGCAAATGTACTAGTAAATCAGTTAGGGATAGTTTTATTGTCATTATTGTTTGTTTGTTTCTAAAGGTTGTCTGATGCTTATGGGTACGTCTGCAAATAATTAAACCTCATTATGCATATTAAGATCGACACAAGTGATGTTTGAATGTATAAAAAATAAATGTGTATATTTACATGTTCCATTTTAATCTATAGGTAGATATACCTTATAGCGTTCAATAGATACTTTTATAAAAAGAGTTTTTAAAATTCCATACTAAGCAAACAGGCCTAATGATCTTTGTAGAAAAAATAAGTAAAAAAGAAAATTAATAAAACAAGTAACTTTGCATTTAGTCTTATTTTGCGTTGGATAAAGATAGGAAAAACAGATGGTTTTTTCTAAGTATGACAAATCTATAAAATAAAAGGATATATATTGAAACAAGTGACTACCGTATGCAAATAGGCCCATTTGTATATGATAGAAAATAGAAGGAAATATTATAGAACAAGTGTTTTGAGTCGTATAGTCGAAATTGTGTTCTATCCATTACAGCTTATAGCATGAAATTAGTAATTTGGCCCATGTTTGACCCTGGAATTTTGCTTACTGGTCCATCTAGCTAGAAATTAGGGCTATGATGGCCTATTGGAAACGTCCCTGTCGGTGATCTGTCGGACTGGGGTTAAAGTCAAGCTCAAGCTTGATAGTTTGTAGTAGTGTCTGCAACCTAACCATCCTTGTGAGCTAAGGATGGTAGTTTGGCAGACGGTAGAGGTCTAACTGCTTAGTCATTAGCAGATATTACCTGGTCCTCCTGGTACTATCTTGGGGCCGGGTGCTTGGACACTAAAGTAAGTATATAAGGTCATTGTACTATAAGGTAGCGCAGTACCACTGGCCAT
>NC_090753.1:23487407-23494907 GCF_036898095.1 Palaemon carinicauda | reverse complement strand
AGTCCAATAATGTAGCCAAATCATGAATGGAATTGTGATGCAATGTCAAAAGTTTGATTAAAAAACAGAACCAAACACAAATGCATATGAAAACGAAATGAATATAAATTTACGAAATAACACAATATAGGAAAAATATATCAATAAAACACTGAAAGGTTTGTGACACTATTATTTATGGTGGATGAAATTCGGTATGCAAAAGAGAGAGAGAGAGAGAGAGAGAGAGAGAGAGAGAGAGAGAGAGAGAGAGAGAGAGAGAGAGAGAGAGAGAGAGAGAGATCATTCTTGGTGGTAACAGATGCTCCAAAGTGATATCAAAAATAACACTTCGGTAACCTATTTTCTTGTTAGACATTTTAGGGATACAAAGTGGTATGATAAACCTTAGCAGATTTCTCAAGGATGATTTTACAAGCGATCATTAAAAGGCCTTCTAAAGGTGAAAACATCTGTATTATTATTATTATTATTATTATTATTATTATTATTATTATTATTATTATTATTATTATTATTATTCGTCATTGAACATGAAATAGCTGTTATCTGTTGCTTGTTTCATTTGTTTGAGTTTTTCTTTATCTACATACCTTATCATATTCAACTGGTTCATTAGTGTAAAGGGCTTCTATGTCATTTATCTGTATATTCTTTAAGTCATCAAAAAGCTGCACGCAGTTTTTTTTTTTTAAAGTATACTCATTAAAAGTAAAGTGTTTTTTTATGAATTGTATTAAAAATTTCGTGAAAGAGTACAATGTTGTTTTTTTTTAGCTGACATTACCGGTTTAATAGGAATATTTTCTTTGCTTACCTTAGGCCGGAATGGATCGATTTTATGGCACCGATGTTATGGCGCATTCGTTTTGGCTCTAAATTGTTTTGCCACCACTGTTTCGGCACCTACTGTTTTGTCCCCACTAGCAGTAGTTCTAAGACCAAAAATAGCCTACTTAATGCCTATTACCAAAACGACCATGCTAATGCTGGAATAACTATCTTTTATGATAATAATTATTACTATAATTACCTGTTTGAACGTTTATTTTACTGGATTTTTTCCAAAGAATTAATTACTTGGTGGAGGTTTATCTTTACTGATTCTTTTCAAGACGTAAGAGTATTTGATTTGATCCCATCGGCAAGTATGGAAGGAAGGATACTGAGTAAAAGAGACAACCCAAAATTCCCTCATAACGGATATTTATTTGTGTTTGACAAGCGCAGTAAGAAGGATACTTCAATAAAGTTTTGGAGATGTGAGAACAAGAATGAATGCAAAGCCCGTATTCACAATAAAAACGATGAAGTAACAAAGGAATTAAATCACCATTCTCATGGTAGTTCAGCAGCAAGCGTGGAAGTAGCTGAGATTAAAGCGATTGTAAAGCGTTGGGCTGGAGAAAGCCAAGATCAACCATCAACAATTATAAATTCTTGCACGGAAAATGTTTCTCAAGCCACCCAAGGAGCCCTTCCAAACTTGGACGCAATGAAGGAAATAGTAAGGAGCAAAAGAAACAAAATGGATCTCGCCCAACCAAACCCTATTCGTGTTCGTGATTTATTTATCCACAAAGGATACAAAAAATATGTGAAAAATAATGGTGGAAGTAAAAATTTTCAATATCAGACTATGTTTATGAAGATAAAAGAATCTTGATATTCGGAAGGAAAAGCTGGACTGTGTTTTTACTAGATTCCCAGGTTTGGTATACTGACGGAACCTTCAAGTTACCTCCTAAATTATTTTCACAAGTTTATGAGCTTATAGCAAGAAGAAATGTACGCATGTTTCAAATGATTATTGACGCAATTCCTGGATTAAGTCCAAAAAGAATATTGTTTGACTTTGAACAAGCAATGGAAAAATGTTTTCCAGTAGTGATAGAGGGTTGTTTCTTCCATTCATAACGCACATAAGCACCTTAAACAGTCTAGGCTTCAAGTTTTATATACTAGTGATTCTGAATTTGCTTTAAAAGCAAAACGGATTGTAGCCTTGTGTTTTGAGCCTATTCGTCATTTGGATACTTACATCAATGCCTTGAAGGAATACTTGCCGCAAGAGCTTCAATCACTTATTAACTGGTTTGAGGATAATTACGTTGGACGACCCATGAGAAGAGGCAATGGTAGGCGCTCGCCTCTTTTCCCTTCTGAAATGTGGAATCAATATGAACGAAGCATCGTTGGGCTGGACATAACTAATAATCACGCAGAAGCTGCGTATAAAAGAATATATGCGGAATTAGGAGTTAACCACTCTGTGATATGGAAATTATCAACTCATTGAGCAAAAGACTAAAGAACTGCGATGTTTATTATGAACAATTGGTTGCTGGCCATACTCCAAAACAAAAGCTTCTAAAGTATTTGAGAGCTGACGAGCGCATTTCAAAAATTGTAAGCCAGTTTTCTGGAAGAAAACCTCCAGAATATTTGCGTGGCTTAGCCCACAATTATGAAATGCATTGAATTTTTTGATAATATATATTCCACATGTTTTATGTCAAAAAAAAGTTTTAAATACTTTCCTAGTTAAATTATTTTTCATACTAGCGCCAAAATATGTTTTTAGCGCCGAACTGTATAAGGCCAAAATAATGAGCGCCTTAAAAAAAATAGAGAAAAAAAAGGCGCCAAAAAATCAGGGCCAAAATGGTGGCGCCAAAAAGCGATAAACCCTCTGTCAGACCCATAGCAATTCCATCTCAACCGCAGAAGACAACAGACCTGCAATACTCCCTGGAATTACAATGTCAATTCTCCTTTTCACTGTTTTCTCCAGGATAATTTATTCTTTTTCTCCTCCCTTGTGATTGTTTTCTGTCAATATTTTAAGATGAGAGAAAATACTTTGGTGAAAATTGTGGTTATATTACCTTTTGCATTGCACACATTTTTATTCTTAAACATATATTTCCTCCATTCAGTCATTAGCACCAAATTACAATTATGTCAGATGGTACTGGATTAATTACATATAGTTTGTTTTGTGGTCAAGAGTCATTTATTGCAATGGATTTTGGGAATATCAGCATTAATGTTGGTTTTCAAAGAATTTCATCTCATACTAGGAAGGGACCTTGTCTAAGGTGGGTTATAGGTATAATAAGGTGCTAAAGGTTATAAAAATCTGGCTGAGGCCCTTTGGAATCGGTGATAAATGGAATGAGAGTACTGTTGTAGACCTTTGGACTGGGAGCTAAAGGGTATAAGAGTCCTGTTGTGACCCGTTGGACTCATCAAACCTTACTAAGATAAGGAGATTTTGACAATCTCTTAATTGGGAGGATTTTCATGGCGACAGATTTGGTTTGCATAAGAAACAGGCAGACGCAGATAGACAGAAACAAAAAGCAAAAAGTGCGTCTGGTCACCAACCAATCATCCGTGATGGTTCATAATCTTTCAATAGTCTGCAATCACTTGCAAAACTTTCCTAAATCACTGAAAAAGAAATAATTGAGAAATAACCCCATCATCAAGAACTTTATTGAAATTATTTCTTTACCGTGTATTTTTCGATAAGTTAGTTTTATATTCATATTAAATTTGATATTATTCTCATTGTCTTATTTCTAGTATGTTTTTCATAATTGCTTACGCCATCTGAATAATAATAATAATAATAATAATAATAATAATAATAATAATAATAATAATAATAATAATAATAATAATAATAATAATAATAATAAGTTATTATTAGATACATTTCAGCTTTTTATATAACAGTTAATCCCTGTAAGTTTCATTACCGTATATTAAACGTGTGGCCAAGAAGCTGTTCACAAACAAACATACAAACACAAATACAAGGGGTAAAAAAATAACCTCCTTCCAAATTCGTTGGCAGAGGTAAATATATGTCCTACCCACTACTGCGGAGAGGCAATAAGCATATCGACCGTTTTGTTAGCCTATTGGAATATATCTTTTAGCTCGATAGTTTCTACTATTGTCTGTTACCTCACCATCCTTATGAGTTGGGGAATTGGGTTTGTAAGGTCAGTATCTAGGGCATTGGGCAGGAATTTGAGACTTACTCAAGCTCGCTAATTTCTATTGGTGTCAGCAAGCTCAACATCCTTGTGAGCTGAGCATTGGAGGTTTGGGGGAAGACTATATATCTATTTACTGATTCACCAGCTTCAGCGGCCATTGCCTGGCCATCCCTGGTCCATAGCTTGATGGAGAGAGTTTTAAGGGAGACTATAGGTTTCCTTGCTGAGCCAGCAGCAGCTATTGTCGGGCTCCCCTTTGTCCTAGCTTGATGGAAAGTTACCTTTGACACTCATCATATGTATATGTGGTCAGTCTCTAGAGAATTGTCCTGTTATGACATTGTCAATGTTCCTTGACTTTATCCATCAGCTACCTTTAAAGAGTCCATTAATTTTGCATTAGCCGTGCTGGTAAGAATAATAATTTGCGTATCTATTTTCTAACTCATTAACTTTATAATGAAAATGTTCTCAAATTCTACGTTTATTTAATGGATGCGAAATGACTTAATATTCCGAACATAGTTGATCACCACTGGACTTTATTAAACAAGTAAGGGGAAAAGTAGTATTAACTTTTCATCTCTTCAGAGAAACATCTCAATTCATCATGAAATGTAACGCCAGTTGCAATGCCACGGGGGAATTTTGAATGAAATATCTAAATGTTGTGACGTTTTATTTATCAAGTTCCTTTATAATTTATCTTTTTTCATTTACTGGTAAATCCAGAAATATTTACGTTATAACATTTGTATAATGCATCACTACAATTATATTAACCCTGGATAGGTACAGTCCTCGGACACCCCTTTAAGGGTATACTCGGATGCGAACGACCCCGACGCCAAAAAAAATTCTTGAAAAATCAGTTTTTGCAGTAACCTCCTTTTTTCTTTTGCCAAAAAAAACTTCAATGAATGCTTAAAACAACTGTAAAGATAAATACTACTCATCTGCAGAAAAACTATTTATTATAAATATTTTAAAAAATTAAGTAGAAAAAAAAAAGACCTGACATAAAAATTCATAAAAAAAAAGTTTATACATATATACACAAATCCTTTTAGGAATTGATTCTTGAATGTTTAGGGCACATCTTGATGTATTTTGGATGAAGTCAGACCCATGGAGGTGAAGATCTGAAATGAGAAAAAAAGGGTAACTTTTTTTGGCCAAAAAAAATTGTCCAAATTTCATGAATTTTTTTGGGTACCCAAATGAAATAGGAAGTGGCTAATTTTTTTAGGGAATAAACATATGTTATCCTAAAATAGAAATATGTAAAAAAATCTTCATTATTTTGTAAATTACATTTATATCAGGGGCCATATCTAAAGGTAATTTTTTGAGTACTTGGAAATTTCGTAAAAAAATACATATATTTAATATATAATATGATATTTATGCAGGTAAAAATATACCCAAATATCACAAATTCTATAGGGAACAAGAATATATATAGATAGGGCAGCTTACGCTTCGGATATGTCCACAAAATGGCCGCCAACCACACTGACTCAGACTCCCTAATCTGCCACTTGAAATGTAGGAAGGGTATGTCAATTTCAAGGTGTTATTTACTAATCTAATTATTATTGGATATGCATAAAAATTGTATGGTGGGTTGCTGGATAATTGTCGATTATTTTACGACTATAAAATTAAAATTCTGACCCAAAAAAATTTTTTTGAAGGGAAATAAAATCGGAAAAAAAAAATGTAAAACAATATTTTAGCTAAAAAAATTTAATGATATTCAATCAAAAAAAAAGTAAACAAAATTTCCCGACAAATAAACATCTAGAGGAATCATTACTCTGTGATAGTTCCTTAGTACGTAGTAATTTTGAAAGAATTGGGAAAAAACGAAAAAATGGCAATCACCGGACAATCGAACACATACCTATATATACGCCATATCTGGCTAAAAAAAAGATAGGCATGGGTAGCCAGATCATCTAGAAACACTTTCCAACACTATAAAAATATAAGTTTTGCGACACTACTTGCCAATTCCTTACGGTAACATGACTAAGCAAAAAAATGCAAAACAAATAAAAAGGGGCACTCGTGGAAAAATGGCCATTCTAATATAGGGCATTTCAGAAAAAAAAAATTTCAGCCACGTGCTAGGCAAACCATCAAGGCATATTTTCCGACAAATAAACATATAAATGAAATATTACTCTGTGATAGTTCCTTAGTACGTAGTAATTTTGAAAGAAATGTGAAAAAACGAAAAAATGGCAATCACAGGAAAATCGAACACATACTTATATATACGCCATATCTGGCTAAAAAAAAAAATAGGCATGGGTAGCCAGATCATCTAGAAACACTTTCCAACACTATAAAAATATAAGTTTTGCGACACTACTTGCCAATTCCTTACGGTAACATGACTAAGCAAAAAAATGCAAAACAAATAAAAAGGGGCACTCGCGGAAAAATGCCCAACATTCTAATATACGGCATCTCAGATAAAAAAAAAAGACATGCACGTGTTAGCCCAACCATCAAGGCACACTTTCTAACACATAAACATGAAAAAAAAATCAATAATATACGGCAATTCCTTACTACGTAGTAAATTTTTACAAATATTGAAAAAAAACAGAAATTGGCAACCGCAGTTAAATACCCAATATACCAATAACTACGTCGTATCTGACAAAAACAAAATCACGCATGGGTAGCCAGATCATCTAGACACACTTTCCAACATTAAAAAAGCAAAAGTTTTACGACACTATTTCGCAATATCTTACGGAAAAATGACTTGGCAAAAAAATGAAAAAAAATTAAAAAGGGACACTCGCGGTAAAATGCCCGACATTCTAATATACGACATCTCAGATAAAAAAAAAGACATGCACGTGTTAGCCCAACCATCAAGGCACACTTTCTAACACATAAACATGAAAAAAAAATGAATAATATACGGCAATTCCTTACTACGTAGTAATTATTACAAATATTGAAAAAAAAAACAGAAATTGGTAACCGCAGTTAAATACCCAATATACCAATAACTACGTCGTATCTGACAAAAACAAAGTCATGCATGGGTAGCCAGATCATATAGACACACTTTCCAACACTAAACAAGCAAAAGTTTTACGACACTATTTGGCAATATCTTACGGAAAAATGACTTGGCAAAAAAATGAAAAAAAATGAAAAAGGGGCACTCGCGGTAAAATGGTCCTCGTGGTGATGAACGACATTTTAACTAAAAAAAAAAACATGCACATGGTAGCCAAACAATCCACCAAGACTTTCCACAACTGATAACCTATACAAGTTGCACCATTCTACGACAATTTCATAATACGTAATAACTTTGATGATTATGCAAACTACCTCAGAAGGGTAAACTCGGACGCGAACGACCCCGACACGTCTCAGAAATCGGGGAAGGAGTACAGCTACAGCAATGCACATCTGGACACTACTAGAGCGTGTAGGGGAGACACCTCCTGCA
>NC_090753.1:23477407-23482407 GCF_036898095.1 Palaemon carinicauda | reverse complement strand
TCCGCGGTGCGCGCTGAAGAACAAGTGGTAGTTAGCGAATGATTGTTTGTAGTGGGGAAGACTGTTGGTACAAATGAGATTGTTTGTTTGTTTATGTTTTTAGTTAGGTTACGACAGTGGTGAATGTTTCGGAGCGAATGCTTTTTTATTTGACTGCAGCTTAAGGCAGTTGTGTGAGCGCTGGATTTATTATTTTTTTTTACCGGCGAGGAAGTGATTATTGGTTTTCAAAAGTAAGTACAGTTTTGTTTATATTTGCTAGTCGTGATTGTGAATGATAGGAACAGTTTATTATAGTGCGATAGTTCAGTTAGTTAGGAGTGTTCATAAGTGTTTTTCTTTTTTATTTTGCCAGGCCGTGATTCCTCCTTTGGAGAAAACTTAGTTTTGATTGTTGCCCAACCGTTGATGACCTGGCCTGAATTACGATCATGTTTAGACTGCTCTTTGGATTTAGATAAATGTTGATGACCAGGACTGGATGAACTTCGATTGCTATTCTTAATGATGATGATGATGATGATGATGATATCGACAACGATGACACCCATGACCCCGAGGGGTTAAGGCTGTTATGGATATTTAAGACAGTCTTCTGGTAATATATAGTGGTGTTGTGCCAATAAAGACAGTTGGCTAGTGAAAGATTACTAAAGTGTTTTTTGTGACTAATCTTGCGGAGTGTTAGTGAACACACGCAATATCTATGTTTTTGTGATTTGAAGTTAAGGTTGTGGTTAATTTAATTTTAAGTTTTGTTAGGTGTTGTTTTTTTGGTTGGTTTATTCGAATGGTATTAAGTTATTTTATATATAGTGTTAAATTTTGATTAGTTTAAAGTGTTAAGTTTTGATTGGTTTAAAGTATTGATTTTGAATGTGGATGGTTTATGATTTATCTTAAGTTTTAAGAAATATAGTTTTAAGGTTATGTTTTGTTTTGTTTTTTGTCCTTATGTCTAAGAGTCTGGTTTTAGATAACGTAAGGGGAAAGTATGTGTTAAGGAGACTATTGTCAGTAAGATTCAAGGGTGTGGGGGTTGTTTTTGCAACATCCTGCCACAACAGTATCCCATTCGAAAAAAAACAGGCTTGCATTAGCAAAAATGAGTCCCTCGCCTAAAACCAAGCCAGTAGCCGGCATTTCTAACATAGTACCGGAATTAACTTTTCAGAATAGGAAGAAATGCCAAAACAAAAGGTAAAATTGTATATGGCAAACAACTGAATGGCCGCTGCATATTGCAGTGCAAGTCACCAAACAGGAACAGAAAAATGGAAAGAACTTTTTCTCCCTTTTTTAATGGGAGACTTTACCAAACTAACTCAACAAAATTCTCCGTTAACTTTTGAAACATTTTGACTCGATGTTTTCTTGCAACAGGTGGCGTTTGGATGCCTGGATTCTTGGGATTATGGTCGTATATTCCATGCAAAAAAGCAAAAAATGCTAACCCCACCTGATAATATATAGGTAGTCCCTCTATCACACTCTATTTAAAGACCTTTCTCCACCTGTGCATAGATCAATGGCTACCAAACAATAGCTTCTGTTGACTCATCAGTGAGCTATATGTACCTATTACAAAACTTCCATCCACACCCCACAGGGATGGAAAGGCCTTGTTCCCCAGGGAAATATGTCAAGACTTGAGTAGAATTTGAACTTGGGATTCACTGATTGTTAGTTGCCGATTACCTCGGTAAGCTATCACAACCCTTTTATTCCTCGGCGCCCCCATTTGGCCACATTCCTCAGCCCCTTACCCCCTGTGGTCACATTCCCCAGTCCCCCCCTGTAGCCAACTTCCTCAACCTCCCTGTCGCCACATCCGCCAGCCCCACTTTTGTCACATTCTGCAGCCTCCTTGTGGCCACATTCCCTAGGCCCCTCTGGCCACATTCCCCAGCCACTCTGGCCATATCCCACATGCCCTTGTGGGTACATTCCCCAGCCCCCTGATGCCATATACCCAGGACCATTGTTGCTACATTCATCAGACTCTGTGGCCACATTCCCCAGCCCTCTTGTGGCCACATTCCTCAGGCCCTTATAACCATAATCCCAACCCCCTTGTGGCAACTTTCCCCAGTCCCCTGTTGCCACATTCCACAACCCCATTGTGTTCACATTCCCCAGCCCCTTGTGGCCACATACCCCAGCCCCCTGTTGCCACATTCCCAGCCCCCTTGTAGCCACCTTCCCCAGCTCCATTGTGTTCACATTCCCCAGCCCCTTGTAGCCACATTCCCCAGCCCCCCTGTGGTCACATTCCCCAGCCCCTTGTGGCCAAATTCCCCAGCCCCCTGTTGCCACATTCCCAGCCCCCTTGTAGCCACCTTCCCAACTCCATTGTGTTCACATTCCCCAGCCCCTTGTGGCCACATTCCCCAGCCCCCCTGTGGTCACATTCCCCAGCCCCTTGTGGCCACATTCCCCAGCCCCCTGTTGCCACATTCCCAGCCCCCTTGTAGCCACCTTCCCCAGCTCCATTGTGTTCACATTCCCCAGCCCCTTGTGGCCACATTCCCCAGCCCCCCTGTGGTCACATTCCCCAGCCCCTTGTGGCCACATTCCCAGCCCCCTGTTGCCACATTACCAGCCCCCTTGTAGCCACCTTCCCCAGCTCCATTGTGTTCACATTCCCCAGCCCCTTGTGGCCACATTCCCCAGCCCCCCTGTGGTCACATTCCCCAGCCCCTTGCGGCCAAATTCCCCAGCCCCCTGTGGCCACATTCCCCAGCTCTTCCTGAGGCAATATTCCCCAGCTCTCTATGGCAACCTTCCCCTGGCGCCTTGTGGCCGCATGCCCCAGCCCCTATGTGGCCACATTCCTTAGCCCCCCTGTGGCCACTTTCTTCAGACCCTTCTGGCCACATTCCCCAGCCCTTCCTCCAGTGGCCATATTCCACAGCTTCCCTGTGGCCACAATCCCCAGCCCTCCCTGTGGCCACATTCCACAGCCCCCTTATGGCCACATTCCCCAGGCCTCGAGGCCATATTCCTCAGCCTATCCATTGACTAAATTCCTTCAGAAATGTCTATAATTACCTTCTTTTCCGGAAAGAATTTGAGAGAGAGAGAGAGAGAGAGAGAGAGAGAGAGAGAGAGAGAGAGAGAGAGAGAGAGAGAGAGAGAGAGAGAGAGAGAGAGAGTGTCATGAGGTAAATTTATCATCAGCCTGAATAATTAATCCATGGAAATCTTCAGCGGAAATTATATTTTGGTGGCTTGGACAATGGAAAATTAAGTCAGGATTTTGGTAATAATTTAACATCTGAATGATAAATGACTTCTTTTTTTTAATGTTTGTTCTACAATTGAAGAGGGCTTATGCTATTAAGGGTCAATCGGGAGGTTTTATAAATCTAGTGTCTATGAGAAAAGTTTTAAAATTACAGCTAGTGCGGGCAACCCATCAAATATGATGGTTAAATATTTAGGTTGACAACCACACGTACGTACGTACATACACACACACACACACACACACACACACACACACAAACTGTCAATCCTTCTCACCAGCGCACCCTTTCCTAACTACAATTCTTCTCAGCGTGGTTATTACTACTCTCTCTTCCCTAATCCGAGGGACGAGGACAAACCGAGAAGTCGAGTAGCTATACATCTAGAATTAGATATTTTCACGGCAGCCAATTGGCCAATTCCTACAACAGTTGTGGAAATTAAGGAGAAATCAAGGAGGTTCAGCTCTCATGGTAAGTTAGTAGCCCGACCCTGGGTAGGACATAGCTAATTCCTGAAATGTAAAGATTTAACGGTCACTCATGAATATCAGAGGCAAGGGACTGTGACAATGTCCTAACAAGACAAGGCCCTAGAGACAGACCTTAGCGACCAGACCCCCTTTCCACCCAAGCTAGGCCACTGGATGGCCAGGCAATGGCTGCTGATGACTCAGCGAGTAGACATGCAAGCTCCCTCAAAACTCACATCCCTAGCTTTTAAGGCTGGCTAAGTTGCGGACAATACTAGAAATTATCGTCCAATAGATAGTCCTGCAGTAGTAGGTTGGTTAGGGCACCAGCCACCCGTTTAGATACTACCATTAGAGAGTTATGGCGTCTTTTGACTGGCCAGACAGTAATACATTGAATCCTTCTCTTTGGTTACAGTTCATTTTCCCTTTGCCTACACATAAACCGAAAAGTCTGGCCTATTCTCAACATATTTTCCTGTGTCCTCATACACTTGACAACACAGAGATTACCAAATAGTTCATCTTCTCCCCAGGATTTATTGCACTGTAATTGTTCAGTGGCAACTTTCCTCTTGCTAGGGGTAGAAAAACTCTTTAGCTATGGTAAGCAGCTCTTCTAGGAGAAGGACACTCCAAAATCAAACCATTGTTTTGTAAAAGTTTATGTAGTTTATATAAGAGATATCTATTTTAAGGTCTTCAGTCCTAAAATATTTTATTTTTCCTTTTTTCCTTTCTTCACTGGGCTATATTCTCTGTTGGTTTCCCCTGGACTTATATCATCCTGCTTTTCCAACTAGGGTTGTAGTTTAGCAAGTAATAATAATAATAATAATAATAATAATAATAATAATAATAATAATAATAATAATAATAATAATAATAATAATGATTATAATAATAATAAAACGTTTCTAATAGGTTACCACAAACGCAAATAACATCTATTTTTGGAGGAATGCTGAAAAAATATCCATTTGCATGAAGGCCATTTCCCTTGAAGGATAGGTATAAATAGTATCAGGCTATTTTCTTTGTTACTTATAGATTGGCCTAATCTCACCACTTTCTTATGTTTCATCTTACATTAAAATGACAAAATTAAGCCAGTTTTCCTCAGAATGTCCATTTCCTTATGCTCATTGCCCAGTCTACCCTATTTTCACAACTTTATTTACGTTAGCATTATACGCTTCCCTAAAACCTAACCTATTCTAACATAATATATTCCTATCTTTAATATGAAGACCATTCATAGAGACCATATATATGTATA
>NC_090753.1:23449907-23472407 GCF_036898095.1 Palaemon carinicauda | reverse complement strand
AGGGTAGAAGTAAAACTAACATAATTTAGTTTCATTTTGGGACATGTGCAGTAATGCATTTAATATAGGAATCCATTGTTGATGGCATTTGTGGACTAGAAAAAAGCCTTTGATATTGTGCATTGACCAATTTTGAGGAGAGTCCTGCGTTAATATGGAATTCCTCTTAAATGTATAACTTTGATGAAGTCTTCATGAGCATAGTAAGTGCAAAGTTAATGTTATGGAGTCTTATCAAATGAATTTCCAGTGCAAAGCGGAGTACTCCTATGCTGTTTATCCTCCTCATGAATTTTGTAATGAGTAGAACAGTTGGAGACGGTGAAGAAGAATTGGCCTTAATTGGTGATAGGAATTTAGCTGACCTAGAGTGTGCTGATGATGCTGTCCTTATCAGCAAAACACAACAGGATTTGCAATGCTCGCTTACCAGAATCCACGAGGTTGGGCTGCAGATAAACAGAAGAAAGATGGAGATGATGAGAACAGAGTATGCAATGCAAGATGGAATATCATTTGAAGGAGAAAGGATTAATAACGTAGAATTATTTAAATATTTAGAAACTATGATATCCAATACAGGGTCTTTAGAATTATAGTTTAGTAAAAGAATGATAAAGACAAATCTGATAATAGCTAGGTTAATTAAAATTTGGAATTCAAATCGGCTGAAATTACATATAAAAATTAGACTATATATCAATTTAATATGATCGGTGCTACCCTATGGACATGAGTCATGGTATGACTATAACAATTTCCAATAGATTTAGTAGATTTGATAACAAAGCCCTCAGATGGATATTATGAATTAAATGGCAGGACATGGTTAGAAAGGAAACTATAAGAGATATTACTCGAGTGCCATATGTGGATGAGATCATGATGAGGGGTGGATGGAGTTGTTTTGGGCATGTTCTTCGTACTCCCCAAGAGAGATTAGTTCACCAAACGTTCAGCTGGACTCAGCAAGGAACGAGAAGAGTTTGAAGACCCAGGCCTAAATGATTAATGGAGAAGTATTGAATTAAAAACTCAAAATAACGACGACAGGTGAAATCTAACCGAGGCCCTTAGTGCTAATAGGAGTATGAGATGATGATGAAGACATATATATATATATATATATATATATATATATATATATATATATATATATATATATATATATATATATATATATATATATATATATATATATATATATATATCTGTGTGTGTGTTTGTGTGTGTGTGTGTGTGTGATGAAATGTCTTTTTTAATTCCAAAATCAGCATTCAGTTTTCTCTTACAAATTACAATTATTATTTATTTAATGTATTATTACAAATATTTAATCATGTGCCCAGTAAGGATATACAAAATTGAATCGCACTATAGTTTTTCATTGCATATTTCTAATATTCTAAACATTTTTCAAGAAGTGATTTCGTTATTCTTTATGAATTAATGGAAAATCGAAAGAATCCTATGAATCGTTATTTTTGCATTTGAACAAATGTATAATTTCAACAAAAGTAAACAATTCACTGAGATTTATATGAACAAATAACATGATAGATGGATAGATAAGACAGATATACACAAGAACCTCTCATCAACATTTCTGGCAGTCTTTTTGTCGGCATCTCTCTCTCTCTCTCTCTCTCTCTCTCTCTCTCTCTCTCTCTCTCTCTCTCTCTCTCTCTCCTGGGTCTTGCTTGGGATCCTCAACGTAATGTCATCAGCTAGTTGTGTCATTGTTTTTATGTGCAATGTTGTTTTTTTTATTGTTTTTACTCAGCGTGGTTTTGTTTTTGGTAATGTTAATGTTTCTATCATTATTTCTAATTCTTAACAGTTCTTGTGCTGTTTTTGTTTTAGTTGTTCGTTTCCTGGGGAATTTACTTTTTATCGACGCTATTTTCAAGTGTTGTTACATTATTTCCATCATTATATTTTCTCATCTATCGTTGCACATGAATTTCCATGTTTTCTTTCGTTAATTCTTGATGAAGATAATTTCTTGATACACTCGTGTGCCAACGCGCACATGAACGTGCACACGATCTCACAAACACATACGCATGACCTCATTCCAACAAATAAAACTAACAAACCACTTACAAGTCTACATCTTAGATCTCCCTCCTCAATGGGACTGAATCCAAGGAAATCAGCTGGGCCACTAAACACGCTTTTATCTCATATAATCTTCTTTATTAGGGGGCCATATGCTTATGCCCACTTTGGAGGGGTTAGTACCATGGAGGAAATGCCTTCCAGTTCACAGCAAGCTTTTAGGAGTGAGGTTTCTGGCCTCATTAACGTTTCCCAACCCTTATATGGCGCTAGTAGTCATTCTCAGATGAGTCAAATGGCAGTGATTAGCCGGTTGCAAACCACGGACCTCAAAATAGAGAGAGGGTGTAGGACTGAATCAGTGTAACATGACAGAAACTGTCCCTCTTCTATAGAAGTTATTTCAGTCAATTTGTTGTTGAGCTGAAAGAAAAGGTCTTTCCAAAAGGTTACATTGCTACACCCGTTAGGTGACTCGCGAGTCAGCTCCCAAAATCAATAAAACCTGGATTGAACTGGATTATCATCCCCCACGACTTAGAATTCTCTGTCTACCTTCCTTTTCCAAACATTCAAGTGATCATCGTCTACCTTTGTGGTTATATCCCAACATTTATTTTCAGACTTTACATTTATTATACACTCCCCCCCCCCAAAAAAAAAAAAAAAAAAAATAAAATAAAAAGGAAACCTGGTATTGTGGGAGTGGATAAATTCTAAGCCCAAACCTTGACGACGCTACTCCCGAAAGTTGTGGTGGCCTATTATATTGGAAACGTCCCTGCCTGGCGATCTGCAGGACTCTGGTCAGAGTAAACTCGATAGTTTCTTGTAGTGTCTGCAACCTGACCATTCTTGTGACATAGGGATGCGGGGTTGGGGGGAGCCTACAGATCTACCTGCTGAGTCATTACCAGTCATTGACCTCCGGTGTCAATGACCTTAAATGTCAGGATACCAGAAAACCTCAAATAAATCAATCAATCAATCAGCCATTGCCTAGCCCTCCATGGTCCTAGCTTGGGTGGAGAGGGGCTCTGCATTTCATGATTGGCCTTTAAGCCTTTGAACCTTTAAATTCACCTTCTGGTTACTTGTCTAAAGGCCATTTAGATATGTATTTATTTTTTATATCGCTAAATCCAAATATGATTGTAAATTAAAGTGGATTTCACTATGGTCACACTTCATTAATATTGCGCGTGCTTGTATTTCTGCGTATTTGTAAACCTAACTTCATGTATGCTTGTACGAAAGTTCGTATGTGTTTGTCGAAAACAATACAGGTTTTCATCAGAAGAAACAACATTTTACACTGTTAGTTTTTCTCTTGAAATTAAAGCAGTGCAATTTTGCCCTTTCTTCTCTCATACGTAAAATGAGAAGAAAAAAAAAGCTTACGTTTTTAAACCATCAGAGTAAATTCTTACAGAAATTATTCGTCAAAAATGCATCTACAGTATGTCGTGATGTATTGAAGAAACCCTTAATCCGCAGATAGCTTATAATTCATGGACTATCCCTTGATATTAAAAGAGTTTTGGAAGGGTATAATTCTTGTCATAAAATATGGCAGTGTTAGCGTTGCAAGTTCCTTGAAATTACCAGCTATATTTTCTCACTCCCTTTCTCTAACTCACTCAGCCTTCTTCTTTTCGTGAGGTGAAAAATGAAGTGGAAACTTCCTTTAGGGCAAAATCTAGTTAAATTTTCCATTCAGGAAGAATGATGGCAGAGTTAAAGGATATGTTAGAAAAAGTGTTTATTTAAAGATCGGGAATGTAGCGAAGTACGGAAAAAAATTAAAATCTTTGTCGATCGAGAATTATGTGTGCTTGCAGGCAAAGTGGGATGTTGGGATGTTGGAGTGTGTTCAGTGCATCCATACTTAGTGCCAATACTAAAGCCAGATTTCTTAAGAAGGTCTGAACAGCTTTAAATATACAATATATATATATATATATATATATATATATATATATATATATATATATATATATATATATATATATATATAAAACCCATTGAGTAGTTTTTAAGCTATATTTAAAATGGCAAACAATTAAAATCCACATCTGGAATCCAGATTCAGATCATTTAAATCAAATAGGGTCGTTCATGACCTGGCACCTATCTTTGCTGGAAATTTCGTCAAAATCCGTTAAGTGAATTTGACGTAGTCTTATCCACAGGTACACACACAAATAAAGAAATGAATGAAGTAGAATAAGGATCCAGATTATATTCAAAATTCAATAGGGTTGTTCATGACCTATGATCTATCTTTGGTGAAAATTTCGTCAAAATCCGTTTTTGACGTAATCCTATCCACAGGTACACACACAAATAAAGAAATGAATGAAGTAGAATAAGGATCCGGATTATATTAAAAATTTAATAGGGTTGTCCATGACCTATGATCTATCTTTGGTGAAAATTTCGTCAAAATCCGTCCAGATGTTTTGACTTAATCATCTTCACAAAAATTGCGAAAAAAATGGCAATCCGGTTCTAGAATCCGGATTCGGATCATCTAGAAAATTTAATGCGGTTCTCCATGACCTATGATCTATCTATGAGGAAAATTTCGTCAAATCTGACGAGTAGTTGTAGTTTTGACGTAATCCTGTCCACAGACAAATAGACACACCAATAAATAAACAATGAATAGATTAATAAGAAAACACGATTGCAGAGCCTTCTTGGCAGATATAATTATGTGAGTTGAGGTAAAGTTGAGGGATGCAATGTGTATAAGGTGGCCCTTTTGTATAGGGAATTATGTAGTGACTGAGGATGTACACTCACCAGCGTTCAGGATAAACTTCTTATCAGTGAATTATATATAAATATATATATATATATATATATATATATATATATATATATATATATATATATATATATATATATATATATATATATATGTACATATATATATATATATATATATATATATATATATATATATATATATATATATATATATATATATATATATATATATATATATATATATATATATATATATATATATATATATATATATATATATATATATATATGTGTGTGTGTGTGTGTGTGTGTATGTATGTTTGTGTTTGTTCGTGTGCATATATATGCAATATTTATTTACACACACACACACACACAGACATATATATATATATATATATATATATATATATATATATATATATATATATATATATATATATATATATATATATATATATATATATATATGATAAATTTTGCACATTTTTACGTGTTTTTCATATTCAAATAAGCCATATATATATTTGATACATTAATGTCTGGATTCTCTTAACGACCTCGGGATCAGAGCCCCAGGCGAAATCACACAAAGACAAGAGCTTGGCTCCGGCCGGGAATCGAACCCTGGTCGGCAAGCTTGTATAGACAGTGACTAAGCCACTTGGCCACGAAGAAGGATAAAAGTCAATGACAATTCTTCTGTACTTACAGTATACCTGTCGAATTCAGGTATTTTGTACTTAGAATTGAAATCAACCCATCCTCACCATCGTAGCTAATTGGTAGTTTGTTACTTGGCATTCAATTAATGATAAATTTTGCACATTTTTACGTGTTTTTCATATTCAAATAAGCCATATATATTTTTGATACATTAATGTCTGGATTCTCTTAACGACCTCGGGATCAGAGCCCCAGGCGAAATCACACAAAGACAAGAGCTTGGCTCCGGCCGGGAATCGAACCCTGGTCGGCAAGCTTGTATAGACAGTGACTAAGCCACTTGGCCACGAAGAAGGATAAAAGTCAATGACAATTCTTCTGTACTTATACCTGTCGAATTCAGGTATTTTGTACTTAGAATTGAAATCAACCCATCCTCACCATCGTAGCTAATTGGTAGTTTGTTACTTGGCATTCAATTAATGATAAATTTTGCACATTTTTACGTGTTTTTCATATTCAAATAAGCCATATATATTTTTGATACATTAATGTCTGGATTCTCTTAACGACCTCGGGATCAGAGCCCCAGGCGAAATCACACAAAGACAAGAGCTTGGCTCCGGCCGGGAATCGAACCCTGGTAGGCAAGCTTGTATAGACAGTGACTAAGCCACTTGGCCACGAAGAAGGATAAGAGTCAATGACAATTCTTCTGTACTTATACCTGTCGAATTCAGGTATTTTGTACTTAGAATTGAAATCAACCCATCCTCGCCATCGTAGCTAATTGGTAGTTTGTTACTTGGCATTCAATTAATGATAAATTTTGCACATTTTTACGTGTTTTTCATATTCAAATAAGCCATATATATTTTTGATACATTAATGTCTGGATTCTCTTAACGACCTCGGGATCAGAGCCCCAGGCGAAATCACACAAAGACAAGAGCATGTGTCCGGCCGGGAATCGAACCCTGGTCGGCAAGCTTGTATAGACAGTGACTAAGCCACTTGGCCACGAAGAAGGATAAAAGTCAATGACAATTATTCTGTACTTATACCTGTCGAATTCTGGTATTTTGTACTTAGAATTGAAATCAACCCATCCTCACCATCGTAGCTAATTGGTAGTTTGTTACTTGGCATTCAATTAATGATAAATTTTGCACATTTTTACGTGTTTTTCATATTCAAATAAGCCATATATATTTTTGATACATTAATGTCTGGATTCTCTTAACGACCTCGGGATCAGAGCCCCAGGCGAAATCACACAAAGACAAGAGCTTGGCTCCGGCCGGGAATCGAACCCTGGTCGGCAAGCTTGTATAGACAGTGACTAAGCCACTTGGCCACGAAGAAGGATAAGAGTCAATGACAATTCTTCTGTACTTATACCTGTCGAATTCAGGTATTTTGTACTTAGAATTGAAATCAACCCATCCTCACCATCGTAGCTAATTGGTAGTTTGTTACTTGGCATTCAATTAATGATAAATTTTGCACATTTTTACGTGTTTTTCATATTCAAATAAGCCATATATATTTTTGATACATTAATGTCTGGATTCTCTTAACGACCTCGGGATAAGAGCCCCAGGCGAAATCACACAAACACAAGAGCTTGGCTCCGGCCGGGAATCGAACCCTGGTCGGCAAGCTTGTATAGACAGTGACTAAGCCACTTGGCCACGAAGAAGGATAAAAGTCAATGACAATTCTTCTGTACTTATACCTGTCGAATTCAGGTATTTTGTACTTAGAATTGAAATCAACCCATCCTCACCATCGTAGCTAATTGGTAGTTTGTTACTTGGCATTCAATTAATGATAAATTTTGCACATTTTTACGTGTTTTTCATATTCAAATAAGCCATATATATTTTTGATACATTAATGTCTGGATTCTCTTACCGACCTCGGAATCAGAGCCCCAAGCGAAATCACACAAAGACAAGAGCTTGTGTCCGGCCGGGAATCGAACCCTGGTCGGCAAGCTTGTATAGACAGTGACTAAGCCACTTGGCCACGAAGAAGGATAAAAGTCAATGACAATTATTCTGTACTTATACCTGTCGAATTCTGGTATTTTGTACTTAGAATTGAAATCAACCCATCCTCACCATCGTAGCTAATTGGTAGTTTGTTACTTGGCATTCAATTAATGATAAATTTTGCACATTTTTACGTGTTTTTCATATTCAAATAAGCCATATATATTTTTGATACATTAATGTCTGGATTCTCTTAACGACCTCGGGATCAGAGCCCCAGGCGAAATCACACAAACACAAGAGCTTGGCTCCGGCCGGGAATCGAACCCTGGTCGGCAAGCTTGTATAGACAGTGACTAAGCCACTTGGCCACGAAGAAGAAGAAGGATAAAAGTCAATGACAATTCTTCTGTACTTTACCTGTCGAATTCAGGTATTTTGTACTTAGAATTGAAATCAACCCATCCTCACCATCGTAGCTAATTGGTAGTTTGTTACTTGGTATTCAATTAATGATAAATTTTGCACATTTTTACGTGTTTTTCATATTCAAATAAGCCATATATATTTTTGATACATTAATGTCTGGATTCTCTTAACGACCTCGGGATCAGAGCCCCAGGCGAAATCACACAAAGACAAGAGCTCGGAATCCTGTTAAAGATTTCATTTGCCAGATCCACTTGGAAGACATATAGGAGAGGTCTGGTCAAGGACGATTTGCACGTATTTATCGTATTGGCCGCCAACCCCTGGCTATGAAGGTGGACAAAGTAGGACAGACAAAAGTTCATAGAAATTTCTTTCGGTCCTTTTGATTTAACAAACTCCACCCACTTCCAGGAAGACTCATATTGTCTTCTAGTAGACTTTGCCTTGTATTCTTCTAAGAATTCTATATTGCCTTCTGAGATCCCAAACCTCTTTCTAACCGCTAGGGCAAGAAATTCGTGAAATTAGGGGTTTGGGTTCTCCGTGATAAACCTAAGGCAGTTTATTTTTTTAATCTTCAGACATATAGCTAGGATCGGAACTAGGACCGGCCTCATCTAGTCTATCAGCCTCATTAGAGGATCCTCGTAAGGGGCTATTTAACGAGCTACTATCTTGAAGATGCTCGTGATGAAAAGATTGAGCTGCAGTTCCGGGAATTGTTCCCATCTGGGATGGAATATGTCTGCGTCCATGGACCATTCCAGCTCTTTCTCCTTGGATTGAGATAGAGTATCCACCTTCACCTCGTGGATCAGTTGTAAGTGAACTGCTGTTAGGTGCCATTCCTTTAAGAAAGGGATGGGTAACTTCACCAGAACTCTACGAGATGTTCGATTGTAAAGTCATATTTGATCTCTTCAAGTATTTGATGCATGTTTTCTTCAGACCCTTAACGCATCCTTTCGATGCTCATTGCACAAGGTCTGTCAGAATTGCGAACCAGGGAAAGTTTAGCGTTTCGGGAATCAGATCGATCAGCTGAGTCTCTTGACGGACCTTGTGAGCTCCTTTTAAATCCCCAAGAGGAAATTGAGTTGATGTGACTGAAAGCTTCGATGGTTTCTTAGCCATCGAAACCATATATCTGGAGAAAGTCGAGACTTCTAGAGTCAAATCTTGCATCTGTAATGTCCCGGGAACCGGGTCATCTATATGAAGATACTTAGGACTGTGAGTCTGATACGTATCTCTTCTAGGATGAATATTACTCTTCATGACATGAATCCTAGATAGGAGGAAGGGGGGTGGTTGGCTGGAAGGTTCCGGGGGACACCTTTCAGGTCTGGTAAGACTACGAACACCCTTAATTGGAAAAAGGTCTATATGTTCAGAAGGATTAACATTCGGAACTTGTAGTTTACTATAAACTTGTCGAGTGGCGACAGGTTCAGAATGACTCGGAGATTTCTCGAGTCCTTCTCGTGAACAGAAAATGGCCTTCCCTGGAACTCGACAAGCCATAGTTTTCTTACTACCTGTATACTCTACAGCTCTCAGGTATACTCCTCCAGGAGGGTTTTGAACTGTAGGAGAAGGTAAGACGACGAAAGTAGGGACATTTCAGTTTCCCACCAATGGCTCATTTCGAATAGGCTCTGGACCAAAGGATCGAAGGTCCTGCGATCCTGAGGGAAAGTTCCTCCTAGCCGAAGCGTCTTTATGCTTCGAATAATCAGCAGGTATACACTTTTGACCACTTGCCTGTAGCATTGTGGTTGCTGGAATATTTCCAGTAATTTCGATCTTCTTTTTAGGTTGGGGACCCACAACCACAGAAGATTTTCTCTTTGAGGGAATGCCCCATTTCCGGAGAAGACTTATGTTCTCCATGGTGGCATTCTTAATTACTTCCTTAATGACCTCTTGTGGGAAGAGGGCTTTACCCCAGATGGTGGAGGATATTAGCTTCCTTGTTTCGTGTTTCACTGTTGCAGCAGCGAACACAAACTCTCTACATGCTCTCCTAGCCTTCATAAAGGCGTAAAGGTCCTTCACCAAGGTAGACATATGCATTTTGGCTATGACCATGAGCATGCCTGGGGTGTTTTCGTAGGTTGAACACAACTCTATGTAGTTTTGTAGAGAAAGGGATGTCGCAAGTCTCTTCTTTGACTCGAGTTCATTAAACAAGAGCAAATCGGACAAAATAGGGAGACATACATTGAATTGTCGACTTGCGACATCCTTGTCTAATTTTCCTACCGAAAATGTCAAATGGACTTCCTTCCAATCCTTTTCCTGACCGGGAAAGGCTAGTGACAAAGGCTTACACTCATCGAGTGTAGGACATGGTTCACCCACCGCTACAGCTTTGGTAACCGAAGTAAATGCCTTCCCCATAAAGGGGAAAGCAAGTGAAGTAGGAGCAAGACAGGAAGGGTGTCTGTTATTCAGTGAGAATACCTTCGTCTCTGAATAACCCGCCCTCTTCAGATTACCTGGAAGGATAGTCTGTGCCTTACTATGGTCAAGAATCATGACCTTATTTTGTTCCATTCCTTTTCCTGACTTTGGTTCATACAACAGTCGAACCCAACAATTAGGGAAAGCATCAGAGCTTGACCAAAATTGGATTTTGTCCAAAGGAACAGCACCTAATTTCTCTGAGATGTAGAGATTGCCATTTGAAATCGACATATGCTCCGCAAACCTCCGGGGATTGGTTATGGAGCATGTAGGAAGGTCTTGATTCATGGGTCGTTTGACTGACCCATGGGAAGCAACAAGAGAAGCTTTACAAGGTTCTATCTTGTGTTTTACTTCCTTCTTTTTGCTTTGTTTACCAAAGCTCTCTATCTGATTCTTCAGTTGGATACATAACTGTACCACATTATCCAATAGAGGGGTAGAAGACGAAGATGTTGACATCAGTGGCTCTTTAGCCGGCATAGGCGGAGGAAAGTCCGACACAACAATTTCTCTTCTACTTTAGGGCACTTCTTGCCCTCGATCCCAAAGGTTTTCTCGCCATCAGGGGATGTAGTGGGCTCCCGAGGCACTACTATTTCCTGACTTAGCTTTCGAAATAATAGCTTACCCATCCTATCATTAGGTAGGAAAGGTCCCGGAGAGATCTTTCGGAAGCCTCTCACCCAGTTACGTAATTTATACAGAGCTATATCCCTAGACTCTGTAGACTTAGGATTATCAAAACCTTCAGTCATCAATTTCAGACATATATTGCAACCCTGTGGGTTCCAATAATGTAGGGATTCGGAAATAATATTGCAGTGTGCATGCAACCTGCAAGTATTATGACCGTAAAATTCCTTACTCTTGGCTTTGCAGGGGACCGCAGCACAAGATATCTGGTGTTCTTCCTGTAAAGAAAGGAAAACCAAATGAGTATACAAGGGATTATTACACTGAAAATCAACATGTAAATGTCATCTACAACAGAATAGCTTTGTATAGTAAGCTATAAAGGGATAGTAGGAGATACATACTTGTGTACCCCCACGAGGAAATGCTGCTACCTCCCCTCAGTATTAACTACCTTGAGCTTTCTCTGTTGAGAAAATCCAAGTAGAAGGGTTCTTACCCCTAGGGGTAGAGAAGAATCAAGTAATTGTCCCAAAAAATGTTAATACTGTGGTGTCAGGATGACTGATTCTAAATCAGACTATTGAAGAAAATATTCCTTCAATATATAAGCGGTATCAGCAGAAAAACTCACTGAAGGATACCCAAGGTATGTTAGAAAATACTACTGTATCATGGTACTGTAGTTTTCTAAATGCAGTAAGTCCATATAGCAAATTATCGACTACTGTACCTATGTACTGTAATCTAGTCATTATGCTGCCTACCAGGCAGAATAAGACAGAAGGGTCCATCCAGCATAAAGCCGGATGGACTAGAAAATTAAAGACATATATTAGTATATCCGACTCAGGTCATTTGCTGTAGTCTTCCTACTAAATTAAATTATAGAGTTTCCTGATCAGGGAGACTCAAGAAAAGGCTGTACCTTTTAAAGGTTAGGAGTGTATAACTCTTGCCTCGAAGTATTTAATATTGTAGGGTAATCCTAAACTGATTTCCAATCAGGATATTGAAGAAATCCTATTCATTCAATATAGGATTAGGCTCAGTAAATGCCCGCGCTGGATATCCAAAATATATTGGAAATAATTACCATTACAAGAAATATAGTAGTTTTCTATCTACAGTATATACTATACTGAGATATACTGGCTATCTGTATAACCTATACAGTGGTTGATCCGGCATGTTGCCGGTCTAGCTAGGACTTGCCGGCATACCCGGCAGAACTAGCGAGACAGAGAGAGAGACAGTATGGAAAAAAGGGCTATCCTTTACTGTAAATGTAAATGGTAATCAAGGAAGTAAAAGTCTAATAGACTGCCTTTTTCCGAAAGAAGGTTCTAATAGAAGGGGAGAATATAACATTCAGGCTTCTCTATAGCTACAGTACTGTTGCCGGCAACCCGCTGACAGTACAAGTACAGTCGGCGCGCTGCCTACCGAGTCAGCACTGACTTTGCCGGCAGCACACAGGCAACAGAACCTATAGCAACAGTCAAAGGGAGGACTGAAGAACCTTGGGGACAGAAGGGACTACCCACTCACGGCCATCATGGACGTAACTGCCAGCCATGCCGGCAGCTAGCGAATGTGCCGTCAGCCGCCAGCCATGTTGGCAGACGGCGGAAACGCTGGCAGCCGCCGGAAATGTCGGCAGCTGCCGACAGTCCATGATTGTCGGCAGCCATCTTGGTTGCCGGCCAGGCCGGCAAAAGGCTATCATACCGTCAGCCGCCGGCAACATCGGCAGCCGCCAGCAACGTCGGCAGCCGCCGGCAACGTTGGCAGCCGCCGGAAACGTCGGCAGCCGCCGGCAACGTCGGCAGCCGCCGACAGTCGATGCCTGCCGGCAACCATCTTGGTTGCCAGCCAGGCCAGCAAATGGCTATCATGCCGTCAGCCGCCGGCAACGTCGGCAGCCGCCGGCAATGTCGGTAGCCGCCGACAGTCCATGACTGCCGGCAGCCATCTTGGTTGCCGGCCAGGCCGGCAGGCAGCAGTAGATAGAAGAGGGAGTCTGGCTGGCTTCAGCACCCTACCGCAATGGTAAGGTTGCAGGATGTCAGCCTAAAAAGACAATGGATCAACCATCAAAAAGGATAGAGGGATAGGGGAAAAGGGTCCTGTAACGTCTGTGAAAGGAACTGACACACTTTTCAGTCCTACCACCTATAAAAGGAACTCTGTTTCTGTATCGGTATCGACAGAATCCAGGTGCTAGGAGAGACTCAGTTCTCCAACCCAGAGACTGCCAACACAGTTAAAGGGGGTGCCGGCACTGCCGCCTCCTCTCAACAAGGGAGAAACAGGGTTCCAGTGCCACGTTATCCTAGGCTAAAAGAGAATTACTCTTATCCCAGGGAACTGTGGCACAGGACTAGTCTTTCAGTTGCAAGGAGAAGATGGTATACTATCATAACTCTAATGCGACTATGGGGGGCAAACCTCCATTGTCTGCAACCTTTTCGGCAGGGGAATAAAGGTATCCTACAACCAACTTACCCTGCCGGCATAAGACTAAATACTCTGAGATTCTGACTAAATCCCAAAACCTGCTGGTATATCCACAACCAAAGGTTAAGGGAATAGGCAGAAACCAAACCCCATATTAGCCATGTCTGAATAAAATTCAGGCACGGATACTAGGGTTGTAGCCTGAGGCTACACTCAGAGGGAAAAGGGATTACACTTAAGTCTCCGAAGAGACATGAGAAGTTTCATAACATTCTAGGAGGTATTAGTCTCCAATGGATGAAAACGAAACACAAGGGTAATCGGGGAATGTCGAACGTATAGAAAATGTCTAGGATAGGTTAACTAGGCTAGACGAGTTCTCGGTTACCTACATCACCGAAACTCTAACTATACGATCGACCGAGGAAAAATTAAATAATTATGCACATAATCAAATCTTCAAAAGAATAAATGCCTATATAGCTAAATAATTACAATAATTAAATAAAGCTATTTAAAAACTGGAAGTCGTTCCGCTAACTAAATAACGCATGCCTAAGAACGACGGCACCCATGGCGCCTACAGTAACTGGCCTAGCTCTAAAACACAATAAATACTTAATTTCATTGTGAAACAGGAGCTAAAACAAATTCAAAGTAAAGACCCGATACTCAACTTTCCCAAGGCTGAAGAGGATGAAGAAAGCATAATTAATAATGCTTTAATCAATCGAAAAATTCAATCACGTGAAAATAATCAAGCGAAATCGCTACAATAAAAGGAATGGCCACTATCGTAGGGATGGCGCTGTTGTACTATCGATAGTAGTAGGGAACGGGGATGGCCTTTGAAGGGCCCCCCTTTTATTTTTGCCACACCTCCTCAAATGTAAAACTCTATCTGGGGTGCAGATTGCTATAACGTGTGCCATTACGTCCTTACGCGATATCCCTTCTTAAAATTTTAAGGGATATTCGCTCCAGGAGTTAGAATTCTGGGTACCTTCGGTAAATTCTCTGGGATATATCACTGTAGTCACATATAACCTAGGAAGCTACTAATGAAAGAACTTCCATCAGCACTACATGGCTTGAGCCCAAATATATATATATATATATATATATATATATATATATTATATATATATATATATATATATATATATATATATATATATATATGTATATATATATAATATATATATATATATATATATATATATATATATATATATATATATAAATATATATATATATATATATATATATATATATATATATATATATATATATATATATATATATATAATATATATATATATATATATATATATATATATATATAATACATATATATATATATATATATATATATATATATATATATATATATATATGTATATATATATATATATATATATATATATATATATTATATATATATATATATATATATATATATATATATGTACATATATAAATATATATATATATATATATATAATATATAATATATATATATATATATATATATATATATATATATATATATATATATATATTTATATATATATATGTACATATATATATATATATATATATATATATATATATATATATATATATATATATATATATATATATATATATATATATATATATATATATATATATTATTATATATATGTACACATATATATATATATATATATATATATATATATATATATATATATATATATATATATATATATATATATATGTACATATATATATATATATATATATATATATATATATATATATATATATATATATATATATATATATATATATATATATATAAATGCGCACCACCAAGGGGTAAATAAATCTTATGTATATTCAACGGTTTGTGTCAATAAGTGTAGAATGATATAGAGAGATAATTTGGTTGATTAATTATCACTTATCTGGCATGCTTATATCTATGGTCATTGACGCAGATGTTATTTTTTATGAATAAAGCGATAAATAAATAAATTTTAAATACGTTTAAAACTCTATAATGAAGAACATCATTTTAACAGTTAAATAGTTTTCTAAAGATCTGCTTCTGGAATAAATTAAAAATACCACTACTATGAGATTCAGGGCCTCTGTAACACGGTTTTTTGGACTTTGCTCCTTATCGAAGCATCGGATGTAGCTGAAAGTTGACATATGTATATTTTACAACCACACACAAATTTTTTCAGCATTATCAATAACCTAAACTCGATAGTTTTAATTTTTATAGAGTAAAAATGATCTAGCCGACGCCATGGCCAGTGATAACGAGCCAAGAGTCGAAAACATTCATTACGTAAGCAATGTAAACATCTTTTGACAAAATTTTGCCCCGCCCATCCACCAGACACCCATTCACCTTCTTCCATCGGCTCTGAAACCCATAACAGTCAAGAATGGCTAACAGGATTTGGAATTGCCCCCGTGGTTGCAAAACTGCATTTGTCTTACGACTTGCAACTTTATACAGTCAAGAAAAAGCCCGTGGCCATATTTACTATAGCCTGAATAGGTAATTATTCAGTTTCTAGTTTAAATCCAATGTTTATGGTCTGTTTTGTATTTAGCGTAACATGCTTATAATACTTGTAATGTCATTCAGGCTTTTGAACATTTCCATTAGCTATTCACTATGCCACCACGAGAGAAAGAAAGAGAGAGATTGTATGTAAACAGTCTTTATATAACTATTTTTGTTAAAATAATATTTTTTGTGCTAAAATCTCCATCAGACCAACGGATCATCCAATATAATTTTTGTTCTTCTTCTTAGGCCATACGACCGTGTTGGCTATGTTTTGGGCATGACTGCATTTTGTAAATAAATCATGAATAGTTTTAGGAGTTTTATTTGTACATCTAATGGGAATTTATAGAAGTAAAGTGAACATAATTCATTTATCCTTTAAGATAATTACTACATGTAGCCAAACAAATAGTAGTAAAGATGATAATGCAATGAAGGAATGATACCATACTTTATCTTTAGCTTCAACATCGGCAATAACATACCTAGTTGCCATAATTTGTCCGCTTAATGAAATAACCTATCATCTAATGTTAAACTTAATTTCTGAGGAGGCCATGGCTTATTGCACAGTGAAAAAACATGACAAAGACTTTATGAATGGCGGAACGATACATAAATGTGGGTGGGGTATCTGTGCTAGCCTAGTAATACTACTGTAGCAGTATAGCCGCAACAGTAGTATACATGAATTAAACGTTTAGGCCAACTGCTGGGATCCTTGAGGATCATTTAGCACTTCTTACAACTACTCGAGAAATGAGTTTTTATAGCCAGAATTTAAATTTTCTGATCCAACAATGCCCATGATAGCCTTCAGTGTTATCCTGAATTATAACCAGGCCAAATTGGGTGGAGCCTCATGAAGTCATCATTCTGACGATAATTATTGGTGAAGGTTTAAAGCCAAAATACGGACCAGCTATTCTTTTTTTTTTACAGTAATAGGTAGGTAGATAGACAATGAATAAAAATTGCTTGACATTGGATATAGCAGTTATCAAATCAAGCTGGTCTACTACGTTTTTGAAAATTACCAACTATTCCATACACTTTGTCAATCTGATTGTGACCTATAAAGTAGACTGTAATTTCTTAGGAAACTTATTTTGGGAGTTAGACAAATAATCGAAGTGTTTTTGTATTTATCAACATATTTTGTTCGTTTGTTCATTATGACAATTCTCAGTGGAGAGGTTTCAGAGTTCATAAAGGTGTACTGCTTTGCTTTTATTTACACTTTTGTGTTATTGTTGGCAGAGGTATAGCCTTCGTTACGTATAACCAATCATCGATCGAGAAAAAGAGAAGAAATGCCGTCATAAGTTACGTAACGAGTGCGTTCGAAACCTTTTCTCTGAGTAAGTTGGCCCGTCTTCAAAAATCGTCACTTTTACTTAATAAAGTACCAAATTTATTCAACCTACGTAATGCAGAATATAGTCAAAATTTATGTGTAGATATAATGTGCATTCTGAATAAGCGTTATATTTATGAAATTCATAGAAAAAAAGTTATTGCGAAAAAACCGTGTTACAGAGGCCCTGAATCTCATAGTAGTATGGTGCGACACATCATGTCCGAGAATCTTGGCAAGGGTGAACCTGCCATCCTCACCTCGCGCCTGAAACAGATGTCCATTTCTTTCGGTACTATAAATTAGGCATTTGATCAACAAATTTCTCGCTGTTAAGGGTACCAAACAGTCGTCGCGGTATGGTTGGTGTTGGCCATTTAGCAGAAACTCGGGTCTCAACCAAGTGTGACCAATGTGGAGCTGACAAAGAGACGTCTCCCAATTTTGGGGCATCATGTTATACCTCCAAGAAGATATGACATTTGTTATGTCTCTTATTTTATTGTCATCTAGATTATCCCAGTGCTGTTGCCAATTATTATAAAACAATGTCTTGATGGTAGGTAGGAAATCATTACCAGGAATGGGATACCCTCTTGGTAGCAGCTCGGGTGCGTCATTCTTTGCCAGTATATCTGCCTTCTTGTTCCCAGACACACCTACTTGTGCAGGAACACAACAATTATCGAACTGATATACCTCTCAGTCCAATAATAAAAAGCCATTTTAAAATCTTTAAAACTAAAGGGTTACCAGAATTAAAAACTTCCAAAGCCCAAAGGACACTTGTTTCAGCACTATAAATAGTAGAATTACCCTTCTCCTCTAACGCTATTTTCTCAATAGCGGTTAGTATGCCAAACAATTCGGCAGCAAATATGGCAGCTGTTAGAGGATGTGCACCTCTACAATTAACACCATTACTATGTACTCCAAATCCAACGCCAGCATCAGTATTTGGAGAAATCAGTATATATAAAAGTTGATTCCCCATGTTCTGCAATATGTTCCATAAAAAGAGACCTAGCTTCTAATTCAGTAGTATTCTTTTTAACACTAATAAAATATTTACAAAAAGATATCTTGGGTAATGATATCTTGAGTAGAACCACCTTACTTCTGGTTATATCAAGGATGTTTAATAATTGTTTCCTATGAAAACCATAAGGTTGAGGAGATTTAGGGTGGAGAGATAAGGTTTGGTGGAAGAGGGTGCCTTTGATAGAAGACATTAGAGAGGCGCATTACTCAACCGACCACTAAAAGTAGGGAGAACGGTGGGAAAGATGATATCTTTGTATACACACATATAATGATGGGTATATATATATATATATATATATATATATATATATATATATATATATTCCCTAAGCCTATTACCGCAAAGGGCCTCGGCTAAATTTTGCCACTCGTCTCTGTCTTGAGCTTTTAATGCAATACTCCTCCATTAATCATCTTCTACTTCGCGCTTTATAGTCTTAAGTCATGTAGGCCTGGGTCAACTAATTCTTCTAGTGCCTTGTGGAGCTCAGTTAAATGTTTGGTGAACTAATAACTCTTGGGGAGTGCGAAGAGCATGCCCAAACCATCTCCATCTACCCCTCATCATGATCTTATAGTTTAATTTATAATAATGTCCTGCCCCTAAACTCCCAATATCCTTTTGAGGGCTTTGTTGTAAAATCTACTATATCTATTGGAGACTGTTTCATTGTCATACCATGAATCATGTCCATAGAGTCACAATGATCTCACTAAACTATCACTAAACTAATATAAAGTATGATTTTTAAATGTGATTTCAGGCGATTTGATTTTGTAAATTTCAATTAACCTGCCCATTGTCTGATATACTTTTTTCAATCTTTCACTAAACTCTAATTCTCAGGACTCTGTGTTGGAGATCATAGTTCCTAAATACTTAAACGATTTTACCCCATTAAATTATTTCCTCCTTCCGATGATATTTCATCTTCCATTGCATACTTGGTTCTCATCATCTCTGTCTTTCTTCTATTTATCTTGAGCCCCACTCCGTGTGATATTTCATGCATTCTGGTAAGCAAGCATTGCAAATCCTGTGGTGTTCTGCTAAGCAAGACAGCATCATCAGCATAGTCTAGGTCGGCTTAAATTCCTATTACCAATCCAGTCTAATCCCTCTCTGCCCTCTCTGACTGTTCTACACATTGCAAAGTCCATGAGGAGGATAAACAACATAGGTGACAACACATTCCCTTGGACTACTCCGCTGTTCATTGGAAACTCACTTGATAAAACTCCATTAACATTAACTTTGCACTTGCTATGCTCATGAACAGACTTAATCAAATTTACATGTTTAAGAGGATGTCCATAATAATGCAGAATTCTCCACAAAATTGGCCTGAGCACACTATCAAAGGCTTTATCATAGTCCACAAATACGTTCAAAGAGGGATTTCTATATTCTACGCATTGCGGTACAACATGTCTCAAAATGAACATTTGGTTAGTGCAACCTCACCCTTTTCTAAACCCTGCTTGTTCATCTCTCAGCTTTTCATCAATCTTTCTCTCCAGTCTCTTAAGAATAAGCATACTATATATTTTCAAAACAACTGACTTAAGTGTTATGCCTCTGCCCCTTTTTAGCTACTCTTGCCATCACTCCTAACTCCTATTGATCAGGTTTTGCCTCTTCATGCCACATTCTACAAAATAATCTTGTATGTAGTCCGGGAGTCACTTCATTTTCGGCCAGTATCATCTCGGCAGTTATGACATCCTATCCAGGGGCTTTCCTTCTCTTTAGTTTTTAGGATTGCTTCGATTTCAAACACACTGAATTCATTCATGGGCACATCAAGGTTTTCATCAGCTTCAGGTATGTCAATCAAATTATTCTCTTCATATCTCCTATTCATAACATCACAATAGTCACTTCCTGAATTCATAGCTTTGTCAGCCTCATATGTTTCACTGTCTAAATACTCTCTCCAGTCATTCCTGGCATTTCTTTTTACCTCGCTGTCAATACTGGAATACTTAGCATGCTCTACCTTGTAATTTTCATTACATCCTCGAAAACTTTCAACAATCAATTTATCTCTTTGTCTCTTTTTTATAGTAGCTCAATAATCATTCGATATCCATGGCTATCTCTTTGTAACTGTTTGTCCCAAGAATTCACTACCATTCTTCATTAATTGTCTATTCTTCCTCTCTTATAGTCTCTAAGACTGTAAATCGATTCCTACATTCAATTGCAAATGTTTCTCTGTGCTCTTCCTCTAGAAGCTTATTTGTATCAAACCTAGGTATTCTATCTATATTTCTGGTGGGTGTTTTCAGTTTTAATTTCTGTTTGGCAATGAAAAGCTGGTGATCACTACCAATATCTGCAACTCTATAGCTTCTTACATTTCTCAGGGTCCTCCTTCTCTCTTTATTAATAACAATATGATCTATCTGATTTTTGTAATTGCCACATGGCGAAGTCCATGTATACTTGTGGATATTCTTATGTTGAAACATAGTACCTCTAATGACAATATTGTTTGCTGAGAAGAAATTTATGAAATGTGCTCCATTTTCATTTGCAACTTCGCAAATACCCTCGACACCCATCACAATCTCTATCCCTTGATTATTTCTTCCAACTTTAGCATTGAAGTTGCCAATCACGATTTTCATATCTCTTTTAGGGATCTCATTTATTATCCTCTGCAGTTCTTCATAGTAATCATATTTCCTTTCTTTAAAGGAATCATTTTTTGGGCATAGCTAACTATAATACTCATATTGCACTGTTTTGATATGAACTTTGCTAGGAACAATCTACCATTTACAGCTCTCCTCTTGGTTAATGCTTTTTCTACCCTTGGTGTCATCATTATTCCTACCCCTTTTCTTTCAAGTCCATCTGATCTTCCTGAACAAATATATATACTCTCTTGGTATAAAGTTATATATACATATATATATATATATATATATACATATATACATACATACATATATATATATATATATATATGTATGTATGTATATATATATATACAGAGAGAGAGAGAGAGAGAGAGAGAGAGAGAGAGAGCTATATGTATGTATATATTATATATATATATATGCTGTATATATATATATATACATATATATATATATATATATACATACATATATATGTATATATATACATATATATATATATATATATACATATATATATATATATATATATGTATATATATATATATATATATATACATATATATATATATATATATATGTATATGTATATATATACATATATATATATATATATATATACATATATATATATATGTATATATATACATATATATATATATATATATATACATTGAGGGCAGAGATCCATAATCATAATTGGATGAGTAAGTTCAAAATACTAAATACCGCAAATCAATATAAAAGGAAAGGTACATTTCAGTATTCTATGCATACATTGAAATATATTGAAAATAGATAATGAAAAAGAGTTATGTGAATAAAACCACTGATTGTAAGCATTATATAGCAATATATAAACATATCTGTAATCAGTATATATCAATTTATAAACATATTTTCTATCTAAATTATATATATAATACCCTATTGCTTACTTTGTGACGTCTCTATTTTGCTCCATCGAAGAAACAATAAGGGAACCGTATCATGATCCTACGTGATCTTATAACGATAACATTCGTGAATATTTGGTTTAATACAATTTTTTTATATGGTTCACGACAAATTTAATTTTGTAAATAATATAAAAATGAACTTTCGTAAGAGTAACATTATCAAATCAACAACTGGTGGTCAAAATTGATTAAATAAAAACCTTTGTGAGGAGGAACTGGCCTAGGTAACGAACACCTCAAACAACACTTGGCTGTGACTGACGAAAACGAAGGAAGAACACTTTGAAGACCATGATAGGACAAATCACAAATGGAAAACATGAGCGAAATTACTATAATTATGTATCTTAATACAATATTCAGTTATCTTATAGTAACATATTTTTTCACTTTTACTTTGATAATAATGAAAATGGCAAG
>NC_090753.1:23442407-23444907 GCF_036898095.1 Palaemon carinicauda | reverse complement strand
ATCCTCCTATCACCCAGAGCTTTCTTCACTCCATCCATCCACCCAAACCTTTGGCCTTCCTCTTTTACTTCTCCCATTAACTCTTGCATTCATCACCTTTTTTAGCAGACAGCCATTTTCCATTCTCTCAACATGGCCAGGCCACCTCAACACATTCATATCCACTCTAGCTGCTAACTCATTTCTTACACCCGTCCTCACCCTCACTACTTCGTTCCTAAAACTATCTACTCGAGATAAACCAGCCATACTCCTTAGACACTTCATCACAAACACATTCAATTTCTGTCTCTCCGTCACTTTCATTCCCCACAACTCCGATCCATACATCACAGTGGGTACAATCGCTTTCTCATACAGAACTCTTTTTACATTCATACCCAACCCTCTATTTTTTACCACTCCCTTAAAAGCCCCCAACACTTGGCATCCTTCATTCACTCTTTGACGTACATCTGCTTCCACTCCACCATTTGCTGCAACAACAGACCCCAAATACTTAAACTGATCCACTTCCTCAAGTAACTCTCCATTCAACAAGACATTCAACCTCGCCCCACCTTCCCTTCTCGTACATCTCATAAACCTACTCTTACCCACATTAACTCTCAACTTCCTTCTCTCACACACTCATCCAAATTCTGTCACTAATCGGCCAAGCTTCTTTTCCGCGTGTGTAACCAGTACAGTATCATCTGCAAACAACAACTGAATTACCTCCCATTCATGTTCATTCTCGTCTACCAGAATGAATATATATATATATATATATATATACATATATATATATATATATATATATATGTATATATATATATATATATATATATATTATTTGTATTATTATTACTATTATTATCATTATTATTATTATTATTATTTTTATTATTATTATTATCATTATTATTATTATTAATATTATTATTCGATGGTAGCCTAAGTATTATTTTCTTCACATAGTTTAAATCTCCCGTGTATGTGTCAGACTTTATATATAAAAATTTTTACTATAGAGTTTATTCGTGATTATTTTATCGCAAACCACGGACTATTAAGTCTACGTCGATTAAGACAAACATCCATTCGGCGAGAAAACCATTCATTGAAGCATATATGTGTATGTTGCTCTAAGCTCATATTGACGTCCGTTGTTAAAACAAGTCTTTGTGTAGTGCAAACACCCACCTTTCCAAATCCATGTTTGTCGTACCAAGCGATGTCCAGAGCCCTCAGTTGTAATCAAATCCAAATAGAACATTAAATTAGTTTTGCTACTATTTGTTTTCCTCGTTTCCTTTTCAAGTTGTTATGTCGCATAAACAGATTTGACAAACGGTTCGAGAGAACATTTGTAGTTTCATTCATCTGGTTTTTAAGTGTTGGAGCCTTGATCGCAATTCTTTTATATGAAAAAGAATACATGATATTTTTTTTGACTGGCATTTTTCATTGATATGATAATTTCACCTATTTAAGCTAGTTTGGTTTCAAAGGTTTTTCCTTCTGTAATTGTTCTTGGTTGAATCTATATACAGTGAATAGATAATTATTTTTACTGGCAATTGCTTTGGTAACTCTCAATTTATTGATGATTCGTTTGGTACTTTGATTGATGATGTTGGTAATTCATACAGGCATTTTGATATTGTAGATAACTTTCAGTAACCAATTCATGAAGAAATAAAGCTCAATGACAATAAGTTTTCTGGAAAAAAGAGTTCCAGTAACAAATAATACTGCCATTTTCTGAGGCCCACACGGACATTTTGAAGGCTTTATATTGGAAGATGAAGAAATGGATATGGCAGTGTTTCTGACTGAAGAGAATGAACCCAAAGAGGAAATCACACATCAATTTAGTCCTCGACAACTGGATGATAGTCCACAGTGTCAACAGACAGGGGTCTAGGTCTCCTCAGATCAACCATGTGATCCTACCCAAGATGGAATAACAAAAGGTGAGACCGTCGGCCATTTGGTTCTCGCATTGTCACGTCACTGGTGCGCGTCGAGTTGGCAGGGCACTTAATGGTTATGTTTTAACAGTATTTTGTTGCTATGCTGGTGCTCAGAATTTCCATACAATCTCTCTCTCTCTCTCTCTCTCTCTCTCTCTCTCTCTCTCTCTCTCTCAATCACTTGAAACAGCTATATCAATATTTCTAAGACCTTGCCATACAAGATATACTCTTGTTAGAATACAAATAACGAAAATAACGAGGGTGAAAAAAAAAAAAAAAAAAAAAAAACTTTCCCGACTTTTGGATTTTTTTCTAATTTTGTTTACACCTTTTTTTAAGATATTCAGACTTCCGTTCAGCATTTAATATCTTCATCCTAAAATGTATTCTGCACCTAATAAAGAAATTAATTATTTCCTCAGGAACATTAATGTTTAATTCCTCGAAAATATGAACTAATTTCTTAATCCTATCAACACCTGATTTCAACTGTTCACCATGAAATGATTTAAAGAGTTGTTCTATTTCCTTTAAATTAT
>NC_090753.1:23432407-23437407 GCF_036898095.1 Palaemon carinicauda | reverse complement strand
AAGTCCTTTAACATCAACATTTTAAGAGCTGTTGATATGACACTGCTATTGGCTCTAAGCTGGTCCGATATGGCGTCCAAACATTGTCGTCTTTTTGCCAACCTTAACTTTCAGGTGAAGGTATTATCGTAATGTGAACCACAGACTGACCACATGTGTGCCCCGCTTTCAGTACAGCTCGCTTCCCATGCTCTACTAAAGCTGTTCTAAAGGGTGGGATGGCATTATAAGTCTTCTGTTTTCGTGCAAAATATTCAAACCTTACTTCATCAACTTTGTTTGTGGTACTAGAGCGATCGTACATCACTACAACAAACTCTTTATTGACTCGTATGTAAGGAGATGAAAAGTCATCTTTAGGCAAACTAAGTCTTGTGAAAACCACTGTTGCCTCAGGATAGACATTCCATGCCTGCCAGCATGACTTCTTACATTTGCCAGCAAAAGCAGACACTTTATCACAACCACAAAAGGCGTGAAAAAATGGCCATCCTCTTGCTTTTGGCCCTAGTGATCTAGATATTTCATGTGAAGGGATCCATCTCAAATCCTTCCCTTTCCCAAACGCAGTCCATAGTTTTTCTATATTCAAGTCTGCAAACAATGAAACACCAATGACTACAACATCTGTATTAGAAATTACTATCATATCACTGAATGCTGTTGACGGCAGCGTCTTTTGCATGAAGAAACATTCCAATGTCGGCCTCTTCGTGGTTACAAGGTGAAATCTGGGAAACATCTGTTTCATTGTTTGAGATAATATTCTCCTCTCGAGTAACAATAACGTTTGTTTCGTTGTTCATCACAGCAATTTTGTCGGCAAGGAAAACAAACAGTTCCGTTTTGTTTTCATCACATATCAAAAATGTGTTCCACGATTTAGGTGGTCTACTGTTAGCGCTAACTTTTCTTCTTCCGCCCGTTCCACTTTTTTGTCTAGTTTCACCTTTCAAGCTATAATCATAATAAACATCAAACGCGATGTCTATTCGTCAGTGATTCCTCACACACTGCTAGACGTATGGCAAAATAACATCGTCGCCATATGCATCAAAGGTTTTACATGCTCTTGGCTGTTTTGAGTTGACCCACGCAGCACCATCTATAATTAGAGTATCTGCCTGTGGTGCGGTTGAAGGGACCTGTATGTCACTTTCCAGCACTGGCATCAATTGTGACTTTTTTGCAGAATTTAAACTCCCATTATGTGATATTGATGGTGGATAGTTTTGATTCTAGTGACGAAAAAAAAGTCTTATAAATCACATTGGCTACTTTGGCAAGAGATGAACAATCTTGAAAATAGATTGCAGTCATCTTTTAAGCTTGCAAACTGACTTTGATGCATTCGAGTCTGATTTTGACTTTGAACTAAATAGTGGAAGTTTGTTTATGCGATTTGGCTCGTAGAATTCTGACTTTTTTGTATTGTTAACTTTTTTCAAGAACCGATCAAACTGACGTCTACCAAGCTTTGTCAGTTGTCGTAGTGACTTGGCAACCTTACTGTCAACAAAATATTTTTTGTCAATAGTAGAGATCTAAAGACTCTTCCTCAAAAGGTTTTTCCATTTCTATAGATACCGCCTTAAGATTTCTTAATTTTTCAAAAATCTGTTTTTGTGTAGAAAGTGTTTCTTCATGGTGTTTGGATCTTTTTAACTTCACGTTTCCAGTTACTGTTGAAAACTCGTCAACCAATCTACTAATCTCTGGTCCAGCAACTGTACATCTTCGAAGAGCTGAAGGATCTTCCGTCGAGCCAATGGCTCCTCCATCACCTTTTATGACAGCATTATTTTACTCATGAGATTGATCTGTAGCAATACATAAAAACCTATTCTTCACTTTCCTGACTGAAAAGTTGCCTTCCAGGAACATTAGGATGACATATTTCAAGAGAAAGCATGTCGCGAAGGTGAATAGGCAACCATCTTACATAGTTCATATGATCGAGGGCAAAGAAAAATGGAATTAGAGCTGAAAGACTTTCAACATAGAGCCTAAAATCGGATTCCCTGAAAGATCGGTTGAATGAGAGGTCAAGTAATTCCAAATTCAATATCAAACCCCAAAATTGAAATTGAGGACATTCTTTTTCGCACAAAGAACACCACTCTAAAATTTCATTGACTTCAATGTCTTCTAGATTTAATTCCCTTACGCTCGCATTTCGCTAACCCTCTTTCATCGTTCAAAAAGACAGCATTCTGTTAATCGGTGAACTTGTCTCGTTTTTGCAATGTTAGATACTGAGTGTAAGGATTCATCAGAACATAAAAAAGTTATCTCAGCCTCCGTAACAGCTGCTACCCAACCTGATCCCTTCAGTAAATCACCTAATAATCTCAGTACTGTCAACTCAAAGCGCAAACCACCAAACAGGCCATTCCCATTGAATCTGCACACTTTGGAATTTTCACAAAATAGTATTTACATTGACTATTGACATATATATATATATATATATATATATAGTGGTTTTCCTTCAAATCTAGGCCACTGGTCATCAAAAGTTCTTCATATGAACTACTTGTCAAAATCTTACATATGGAAAATCTGGGGTTTTGCCGCCATTTTAAAAATGTGGCGGTCATCTTGAAAAATGGAAAGTTTGATTGGTTCACATTTTTTTTTTTTTTTTTTTTATAAGAACACCTTAAAGAACCTTCATGCAAAGTTTGATGCTTGTATCATAAAATGAACTATTTTGGTAAGATTTTATGGTTATCCGCCCTACTAGTCAGAGTCTGGGTCATTGTCCTTTCCTATGCCTGTGCCATTCCTGAATGACATTTAAGCCTGTAAAAGGGAGTAGTTCACAAACCGACATACAAAAACATATACATACACTAACGCACTTACACACACGGGTGCATATATATATATATATATATATATATACTCAAGTGAAACAGCTAACGCCTAGTCTGATATCTGAAATCCAGAAAAAAAAATATTTCTAATAGCTCCGTGAACGTACCTTTTAGTATAATTTCCTCCAGAAGAAATGAAATGTCCCTAAATGGAAGAAAAGCTGAAAATTACAAAAACTTAAATCATAATTATATCTATTTGGTTGAAAAGGCTTTTACATCGTCTAAGTGCTGAGTTTCTATTATTCAATGTATAGAAAGGTTACTTGATTGGCTAGAGGTTACAGAATCCTAAACATGAAGTGGATATATTTTAAAGTCATGGGTAGTGTCATTGTCTTTGTAATATGGTCTTCCACTGTTTTAGGACATTTTTTTTTTCTTTTTTGTGGGTACACTGTGGCACTTTATTCTGCCTTATTTCTATTTCTCTTGTTTTCTTTTTATAGTTTATATAAGATACGAATATTTTAATGTTGATACTGTTCTTAAAATATTTGATTTTAGCTTATTTCCGTATCTCCTTTTTTTACTGGTTTACTTTTCCCTGTTGTAGCTCTCGGGTTTATAGCACCCTATTTTTCCAACTATGGTTGTAGCTTACCTAATAATAATAATAATAATAATAATAATAATAATAATAATAATAGTAATAATAATGATAATAATAATAATAATAATAATAATAATAATAATAATAATAATAATAATAATAATAATAATAATAATAATAATAATAAAAATAGCCTTAAATTGTTTATGATGCATGAAACTGTTAAAAAACAAGCAGTTTGGGGAAAATGTGGAAAAATATGGGTTTATGGGAAAAAAGAATATATTCAAAAGTCGTTATAGAGACGAATAAAGCCATCTTCCTTCGAGGAGATTCACAGTTTCCCCACCGGGAATACTCAGAGCAATAAAGTACAATCAGGGTTGCATTGTGGATCCTCCTCCGCAATTCTGGTTCGTAAAGAGTTGATTTAGTGTATTGTTTCTCTTCTTCGTAATAGTTCTAATTTGCTTTGATTTCCTTTCCTTGATTCCTAAGTATCTAAAGTTCACCTCCATTTTAGTCAAGGGACCTCTTTCAAATAAAATAGATAGCTTAAATGAGGTGAAAAAAAAATATTCTTTGGTATTGATATAAGTGATCTGGTCTCAGGGAATAATGGCCCGTATGAAGTATCAATGTATTACAAGTCCTTTTTCGAACAATTTTATTTTTTTTCTTTTACTATCTATATTCATTCATAATACTGAATCGAATAAAAATTTCAAATATAAAACGATGCATTTTTTTCTTTTTGCTCTGAATTGAATGTACTTCTTAAGAATTTTAAAAGAATTAAAAGTACGTTGAATAACGAGATTATATTTGTCTGATATTGTATTCCGATTATAACTCACGATTAGGAAAAATAATTTGGAGAGGAAAGTTTTTTTTTTTCTCGAGTTGCTCTAGAAAAAAAAAATCAAATAAAATACGAATGTTTTTGTATCTTAAAATTCGTTTGAATATACAGATAATTTTATATTCAGACCGGAGATTTTGAAAATTTAAGATAGAAAATTATATCATAAGTATTTTTTTTTTCATGATTGTTAGCTGCAAAAGCAAAGAGGCAAATACATAGAAACTCTCCGACAAATTGGAAAATAGTATCATATATAAGACACGTGGTACAGCAATGTACGGAATATAGCAATCTACTCTTGATGGCATTTGTGGACTATGCAAAAGCCTTTGATAGTGTGCACCGGCCAATCTTGTAGTAAATCCTCAGTTTTTATGGAGTCCCACTTATATATGTAAATTTTATTATCAAGTTTGTTCATGAACATAGCAAGTGCAAAGTTAATGTTAGAGGAATCCTGTGATATAAATTTCATGTTAACAGCTGAGTACTTCAATGTAATGTGTTGCCCCCTATGATGTTTATACTCCCTATGGATTTTGTAAAGCATGGAACAGTAGGGGATGGTGGCGAAGGATTGGACTAGATTCGTAATAGGAAATTAACTGACCTAGAGTATGCTCATGACTGTCCTTATTAGCAGAGCTTGAATTGACTTGCAAAGCTTGCATGCTAGAATGTATGAAATATCAAATGATGTTGA
>NC_090753.1:23417407-23422407 GCF_036898095.1 Palaemon carinicauda | reverse complement strand
GAAGGTGGAATATGAATAAAATACTCTTCTCCCCTTGTCTGAAAGATGCTAAGTGAAGAGAGAAAGTGAACAATGAGGATCCTCTTTCTATGAAGAGAGAAAGTGAATAATGAGGATCCCCTTCCTGAATGTGGAAGGTGGAAGTTGGAATGTGAGAAATATGAACTAAGAGTCACATCTCCTCTAAGGTTTTGGGAATAACTGTGTTATTTTTAAAGAACAAAATGAAAAATCATCCTTGAATTAATTCAAAATATCGAAGAATGAGATATTACACAGAGGGTTACAATAAAAGTAGGTAAAAAGAACATAAAAAAAATAGTAACCAGGAAATTGAAAAAGAAAAAGAAAAAATTAAAATCAACTGAAGGAAGAACATAACATTGACATTAGTATTACATAAAAAAAAAAAATTAATAGAATAATACAAATGGATTATGGGCTTAAAAGTGACATAGTGTTTGTATCTACCGTTAACTCTATATTCCTACTTTGCAATTCTTGTTGAATTGCTATAATAACGCTAAAATAGAATGAACGACACAAAACAATGTTCCTGAAAAAGAAAAAAAAGAAAAAAGTTTGAAGCTCGAACAATATCTTAGATGAGCTAGATGGATTAGATATAAAACAATTTTTTTTTTCCTTATTACTTTCGTTGGACGTTTACTAAACCTTTCTCAGCAGACGACAACTTTGAGACATCTCTCCCTGACGATGTCCACACTTTTGCAGGGTACGTGAATCCTACGTTCAATACCAGCTCCACTCCTTGATTGTGGAACTTGTTTGCTAACTCTAGGCATAGAGAATTAGCCAAGCTCGCTTTGTTTTCATCTATGGAGATGAATCTATCCCACTGCCCCATGGACTGACTTCTTGTTTGCACATCTTGTCTGATTGCTTTCTTGCCTCGTACTCTCTGACTTCGAGCTGTTGACTTGATTGTTTTCTTGCCTGCTTGCATTACTGTCACCACACGCGTGAGTAGTTTTCTGTCAACCTTTAGTGCAACAGTTTTTTTTTTTCCTTTCAGACATTGACTTCCACAGTGTACATGCTCTCAAACGTTTTAAGATTCTTTGACTTGATTCTGTCGTGACAACCTGTTGTCTTCTTTGTGAACTTGTTCTCTACAAACTCTGACACAATCTGCTTCTCTGTAACTTCAGCATGCAAAAGGTCATTAGTAACCGTTTCACTTGCAATATCACCTTTTATAATTGAGAATAGTTCTCGGGAATTACGATCAAATGGATTGTGAATCTATAAAAAGTCAATGAGCTTTTGCACATTATCTTGGTCTTGCTTCATTCTCTTGGAACCAAAATCTTTATGTGCAAATTCATGCTCATCACCGTCTTCTTCATTACCCGCTACATTGAACATTGTCTTAGTATATCTGGTTAGCTGACCTCTCTCATTGAAAGTTAGGCCCCATCTGTCAGGGCAGTGTTTGTTTTTGTAATCCCCACCAGCCCTCCAGCTACCTTGCCGGCCTTGTTAACATGTTCAATAGCCTGGTCGTTAGGTATTTCATTGAACTTATGCTTTGTTTCTTTTGTTACAAAGTCTCCTGCAATAAAGCCTCTGTGCACCTCTGGAGCAGTTGTGGGTAGCATATGCATATCAGCGAGGAAGACAGTTCCCCAGCATGAGTAATGGCAGCATTTCAGAAAATGATGTAAGGAACAGGCCTCAGTCTCCCTCACGAAGAGAGCGAGTGAACCTTAGGAGGATGGAGGTCAACTTCATGTAGGTTCTCCAATAACAAAAAGTGGCATTCTCTGAACAAGAATCCTCAAACTCACTAAACAGGACCTGCACCTCTTCAGTTTCTGACAAAAGATCTTCAAGGGAGGAATTGATTTCTCTGTCATCTTTGTTGGCAAAGGCATCTGAAACTCTCCCAGCTGCAACTTTTAAGTTGTCTCGGACAAACTTGTCATTTTCCACGTTGTGAAGCTTGCCCAGAGGACTGATCAAAGCGCTTCTAATGTCAGCTTGTGAATGCAAATGCTGCGGTTCCATCCCTTTCCTTTCATAACTTGTTCACTTGCTTTTTCACCGAGGACTTCACTTACAATCCAGATGTTTTCCAGGCCGGAAGAATCCATGTACTGTCCCAACACTTTAGGGAAGTTCATTTGGGTATGGAAACTCCCAAGAATGATTACCATATCCTTACAGCTGTCCTTCTCCCATTGGAGCATTTTTGCTTTGCAATACAGCTGCTCGTCAAAGGTTAGGATTGTGTACTTCTCGCCCATCTTCTTTGTCATAGCCTGACAGTTCTGCATGACAGTCCATAAAACCCCACAACTCAAAAGCCATAGTTAGATTTGATGAACAATAAAACGTTTAAATAAGATAATATCAAAATAAGAAATTACACAATTTAACATACAGCTAAACATACAAACATACAATCAAACTACTCCCAAATTCCAAGGTTATACGTTACATCAAACAATCACCAAACACAACCGAAACACGACGATGCGCAAAGTTTGTAACAGGTCAACCACAGTCGAATCTGATTACTATTATAAGTAAACATAACAAAGTTACCAACATACTAAAAATATCAAATACAATACAAAATCAAAGCAATTTAATCAATACGAGTTCACTACAAGTATATGCATTGTATTTTGTATATTAAGGGTTTTAATTCTAGCAATGTAAATTAGGAACCCCCTACAAATTTTGTCAAATATTTTTGAAAAATATCTTCTTTTTTTGGAAAATGTATATACCAAGGTTTATTTTAATGCCAGAATCAACTTATACGCGATGAAAAACATAGGTATTGACTCCAACATTGTGAGTTTATTGCAATTAGAAGCTGAAATATGATAAAAAGTTTAGAAATTGGCAGCCATTTTGAAAACTGTCATGAAGGCCATACTATCCATATCTGTAATGTCCAACAAGTGGATTCATATTCATCTGTATCTGAACAATCTATTTAGACTTGTTGGACTATTCTAACATGCAATCAGCAGGGTGTTGCACATTTTCTTTGGCTTCCTGACTAATATGGAAGCTGGAACAATCTCGGTATCCATGAAATGTAGTTGTGTCAGAGCACGGTTATATGCTTCCCCTGACTTCCTCTAAAGGAGAATAAAAACAACTGGAAGCAAGATTCCTTTAAAAATGTGAATCACATATAGCTGATAGAATAGCTGAGGAGCTATTTTGAACGTTCCATCTCCCATCCAGTGCTTATTTTCTTTCATCAGTTTCAAATTTTGAGGAGTAGCAAATATAGAATATATACCGGGGTCATCACTACCGGAGTCATATGCAAGAAAATGTTCTCCATCATACGTGCAAACAAGTTCTTGAGGTATATCTATTTCTCCTACGTAACTTGGAACCAAGAGAGGTAATCCTTTGGCTTCCCGTTGTCTTTCTACTGTTCGCTGAAGGGATTGTTACTTTTGGAATAATAGCAACTACTTCCGGACGCAAATTAAGTTGTGCCTCTTGAATGAGTCGCCTTGGTGGATCATTCGATGTTGCAGCTCTTTCACGAAATTGCATCATTGATAATCTAGACACAAACTTTGCAGGATCTGGCACATCATCGTGCTCACTGGCAGATGTGCAGTCATCTCCAATAACATATAACCTTCCTTTGCACTTCCGGTCTACACAACGCCATGAATACTTCCCACTCTTGAGCACTCTGTCAAGTGTGTAACAGTAGCCTTCGTGCAATATATTATCTTTTCCTTTAGATGATGTTACCTTCTCCATTGCGAGGGTACTTTTAACTAAAATAAATCAAAGGTATTTCTCTTTACGAAAGTTTTTTAAAATTTCCAACTTAAGAATAATTTTAAAGATATACTAATAACCAAGCGATACGCACACAAAATGAATGTTAACGACATGTTACCCAGTTTCATTGATATTTGATCAATGGTTTTTGCGGAATGTTGTTCAGAAACAAAAACAAGCAGCCTTATTTTGCAAATAACTCCACCGCGTAGTTGTGTGTCGATGTATTTTCTTCACTTTCTAATGGGTTTGTCCTTGGGTCATACTTCACATGTCCACCAAGTTTCGTTGAATTTTGTTTTGGTGTAATCTTGTTCACACAATAAATAAACAATCAAAATATTTGCCATTTATCTGATGTTGCAATTATTTTCAAAGTATGGCCGTGTACTTGTACTTTCACGTACTTAATCCTAAATGTTAGGGATTCATCCTTGGGTCGTACCCCAAATGACTATTAAGTTTGGTCAAAATTGGTTGGTTAGTTTTTGTGTAAACTTGGTCAGAGACAAACAAACAAATAAATATACTTAAAAGAGAGAGAGGCATGAATACATCTAGTTCGCACAACCTTCTAATTTGCCCAAGGCATTAACTAAAAGCAAGAATTATTAACATTATTATTATCATTAGCTCAGATGCAGTCTTCGTTAGGAAAGTGCTACGAGCCAAGGAGTCCCCATAGAGAAATCAGCGCGATGCGGAAAAGATACAGAAAAAAAAAACTAAACCTTGCAAAAAAATGCAAATCGTACGATGTGAAAAAAAAAAAACAGATAAACAAAACTTAATAAAAAAAAATATCAAACGATGCTGTTATAAGCTTGTTTATGTACTGCCATTACTTGAAGCTGATTGAAACCGGGGAAGCGGGAAAGCATAGTTACAACAATACGACCTTGGAAAAATTGTAGGAGGTGTACGAAAAGGGGGTAAGGGAAGGTTGTTTAGTCTGAGGGAGCACAGAATTACTACTAAACTACCTACGTAAATTGGAGAGAGAGAGAGAGAGAGAGAGAGAGAGAGAGAGAGAGAGAGAGAGAGAGAGAGAGAGAGAGAGAGAGAGAGAGAGCAATCTAATTCACGGTCTACAATAGCGAAAGATTCTGCATGTAATATTTTCGGCTTAAGTGGAACCACACTTTCTATATCTTCCATCGTAACTGCGAGTGGTGAAAACATCCTGACTTTATTTAAGATATTCCACA
>NC_090753.1:23404907-23409907 GCF_036898095.1 Palaemon carinicauda | reverse complement strand
TGCTACTCCCGAAGGTTGGGGTAGCTAATTAGAAACTTACCTGCCTGGCAATCTTCCGATCTGAGGTTCGAGTCCCGCTTAAGCTCTATAGTTGATTTGTAATATTTACAACCTCCCCTTCGTCATTAGCTATGGATAGAGGGTTAGGGGTAGCCTATATGTCTACCTGCTTAGTCATCAGCAGCCATTGCCTGGCCCTCCCACGTCCTAGCTTTGGTGGAGATGGGGCTTGATCGCTGATCATTCGTGTATAAGGTCAGTCACTAGAGCATTAACCTACTAGCTAGATCATTGGCACTGTCATTTATGACCGGGTTTGAGACCTTTGAACGTACACTGGTTTAAAGGCAAGAGTTGACAGAGACTAGCATGGGTAAACGGAAAGCTAATAATTTTTACTTTTTCAGGAATAGTTTTCAAATAATCAATATATGCATAATCATATGCATACATATATGTATGTATTTATATTCTATATCGCTAATCCCTAATATGATTATAAATTACAGCATGTTGCTCTATGGTCACACTTCATTGATGATGCGTGTGCATCTTTTTGTGCGGATATATGAACCTGACTTTGTGTGTGCTCGTATGAGTGCGCGTGTGTGTTTTATACTGTCCATGTTTTCTCTTAAAAATTAAACTTTTCAATTCCCCTCTCTTCTGGCTCTCATAAAAAGAGAAAGAATCTAAAGTTTTAAAACGAAAGCTATAAAAGTAATCCTTTCAGAAATTACTCATTTTCAGAAATGTATCAATGTCTGGTATGAAAGAAACACCTATTCTTCTGATAAACGTCACTTTACGAATAATCCCTTGATATTAGCGTTACATGTTCCTTGAAATTACAATCCATATTCTCTCAGATCTTCCTTCTCTCTCCCTCTCTCTATCTCTATCTTCACATCGTTAGAAGAAAGATGAGGTGGAAGCTTCCTTCATGTGATATTTGCTTTAATATTCCATTAAGCAAGAAGGAAAACATCGTTAAAGGATATTTTAGGGAGTTTATTTAGGAGGCAGTAATATAACAAAATACGAAAAGAGATGAAAGAAAAAAACCGTACAGCCAGAATTATAAGTGCGTGTAGGCAAGATTGGATGTTGGAGGAGCGTGTCCATTGCATCCTCGCTCAGTACTATCTCTAAAATGAGATTTTTAACAAGGTCAAAACTGATATATATATATATATATATATATATATATATATATATATATATATATATATATATATATATATATATATATATATATATATATATATATATATATATATATATATATATATATATACAAATGTGTGTATGGGTGTGTGTGTGTTTGTATGTATGTTGGTATGTATGAATATATAGTATTTGTATGAATCTCTCTCTCTCTCTCTCTCTCTCTCTCTCTCTCTCTCTCTCTCTCTCTATCTCTTTACACACACACACACACACACACACACACACACATATATATATATATATATATATATATATATATATATATATATATATATATATATATATATATATATATATATATATATATATATATATATATATTTATATATATATATATATATATATATATATATATATATATATGTATGTATATATATATATATATATATATATATATATATATATATATATATATATATATATATATATATACATATATATATATATATATATATATATATATATATATATATATATATATATATATATATATATATATATATATATATATATATATATATATATATATATATAGAAAAGGTCGGGTAAACATCGGACACGGCAAACCCGTCTGGTCAGCTCACCACGGCTGGCGGATATCCCACTAATGCGGTCGAAACAACAAGAAAAAAATATTAACCTCAGGTGCGCGGAACATCCGCACCCTCCAAGACGTGACGAACACCAACTGCCGGAACGACGTTCAGCCCTCGTCTGCAAGGAGCTAGCCCACTTCAATGTTGATGTGGCGGCTCTTAGCGAGACCAGACTACCCGACGAGGGCAACATCAGGGAAGCTGGGACAGGCTACACCATCTTCTGGAAAGGCAAGGCCCTAGAGGAGCCTCGCATCCACGGTGTCGGCTTCGCCATCCGTTCCCAGCTAGTACAGCAGCAAAACCTCGCTCCCAAGGCCATCAGTGAGCGCCTGATGACTGTCTGTATCCCCATCACGCGGGACAGACACCTCACCCTGATCTCTGTCTACGCCCCGACTATGAGCTCAACTGATGATAACAAAGCAGCCTTCAACACCCAGCTTGACCGCACCATCCAGGCTGTGCCCGCCAATGACAAGCTCATTGTACTTGACGACTTTAATGCCCGAGTAGGCAAAGACCATCGCCTGGGGAGGGAATCATCGGCCGACATGGCATTGGAAATTGCAACGCCAAAGGCCAACTCCTACTGGGTCTGTGTGCAGAACACCAACTTGTGGTAACCAACACCATCTTCCAGTTACCAAAGCGGCAAAAGACCACATGGAGACACCCACGGTCTAAACACTGGCACACCCTGGACTACGTCCTGACCAGAGCCAGAGACCGAGGAGACGTCCGCATCACCCGATCCATGCCCGGAGCGGACGACTGCTGGACGGACCACAGACTCCTCATCTCTCGACTCTCCTTGACGACCCTACGACCACCCAGAAGGGCACCTGACAGCGTACCACACCAATGCTTTGATTGTAGTAAGCTCCGTAACCCACAGGTGGCACAGAACTACAAGGAGGCCTGCGAACAATACCTCGCAGACCCTGTGGGTCAGGCCACTGTTGAGCACCACTGGACCACCCTCTGAAATGCCATGGCCCGTGCCGCGGAGGAAACACTAGGCTACACCACCAAGAAACGGCAGGATTGGTTTGATGAGAATGATGCTACCATATCTCTTCTCATTGAAACCAAACGACAAGCACGCCTGACTTTGGAAAACCAACCAACAGCAGCTAACAAATGTGCTCACAAGGTGGCTGAAGCTGGTTGCCAAAGAGGGATCCGTGAATCCCAGAACACCTGGTGGTAAAGAAAAGCTGCAGAAATACAGAGTTTTGCTCTCCAACGTGACCTGCGCAGCTTCTATGCAGCAACAAAGGAAATATTCGGTCCCACATGGTCATCAGTGGGCAGCCTGAAGGACGTGAATGGGGCCACGACCATCACCGACAGCGAGGGCATCCTGGCCAGGTGGAGGTCTCACTTTGAGAACCTCCTCAATGACCAAGCAGACACCCCAGACGATCTCCTCCGAATGACCCCGCAGCATCCCGTCCGTCACTGGATGGCTTTACCACCCTCCATCCATGACTTCAACAAGGCCCTGCAGCGCATGAAGCCCGGCAAAGCCCCAGGGCCAGACAACATCCCGTTGGAGCTCCTCACTCACGGTGGCCCCGGCTTGAGGAACCGTTTGATGCTCCTTATACTGAAAATATGGTAGACCAAGACCCCCTCCCCCCCTGTGACTTCCGCGATGCAAACATCATTACCATCTTCAAGAAGGGAGACAGGGAGAACTGTAACAACTACCGGGGAATATCACTACTAAGCATCGCGAGTAAGATTTTCGCTCAGATTCTCCTTGACCGCCTCCTTATTCTCAAAGAAGACGTCCTGCCAGAGTCCCAGTGTGGCTTTCGACCTTCCCGCGGGACCATAGACATGATCTTCTGTGCGCGACAACTACAAGAGAAGAGCCTCGAATAACAACAGCCCATAATGTTCATCTTCTGGGATTTGAAAAAGGCCTTCGACAAAGTACCTCGACCTGCCATGTGCGCTGTCCTCAAAAGATATGGCTGCCCACCCGATTTTGTCAAGCTGGTGCGTGCCCTCCATGACGGAATGGTTGAGAGAGTCTGCCACCAGAACTCCCCATCAACGGCGGCCTGAAGCAGGGCTGTGTTCCCGCCCCAATGTGTTTCTCGCTATACACCGCAGCAATGCTCAACGAGATTCCCCAAGACACACCCTCAGTCGACCTACGTTTCCGCATGGATGGAGGCGCTTTCAACCTCGCTAGACTCCGCGCCAGAACCAAGACAACCTTGTGTGCAGTGAGAGAACTGCAGTATGCTGACGACAATGCAACCCCAGGTCAGACAGCAGAGGACCTGCAGTCGTTAGCTGATGCATACAACTCTGCCTACAAACGGTTTGGGATACAAGTCAACACAGACAAAACCAGGACCCTCGTCCAACATCCACCAGGACTGATGCTCCCCAACTTCAATACCACAGTGAATGACCAACCGTTAGAACAGGTGGACCAGTTCTCCTACCTAGGGAGCATCCTAACATCAGCTCCCACAAGCAAAAAGGACGTGGAGAACAGGATCAGGGCAGCCCACTCCGCCTTTGGCCGACTCAACTGCCGCGTATTTAACAACCACGCACTGACAATGACCACCAAAATAATGGTGTTCAGGGCAGTAGTCCTCTCCACGCTCCTGTATGCATGTGAAACATGGACGCTATATAGAAATGATCTTAAAAACCTAGAACGCTTCCAACAAATGAAACTGAGGCAGATCTTGAAAATCCCCTGGGAGAGCCACACCACCAACATTGAAGTCTTAGAACGTGCCTCGCTGACCAGCGTGCATAGGATGGATCCATCTAGGCTCCCAAAGAAAATATTCTACGGAGAACTGACCCAGGGCACCAGACCACGAGGAGCCCCGAAAATGCGCTATAAAGATCAACTAAAGCGCACCTTGGCTCTAACTGACATCGATCCTTCCTCATGGGAAGAAACAGCCAGGGACGGGAAAACCTGGAGGAGTACAGTACACCATGGAACCGTGGACTTCGAGGAGAGGAGGAGACAAAATGAGGAGGATAGGAGGAGAAGGAGGAGAGAGCGATTAGAACAGCCCCGCCCACCACCTACCCTCCCTTGTGAACACTGTCCGCGACTCTTCCACCACAGACTAGGACTTACCAGCCACATGAGACATAAGCACCCACCCCACAGATAGGAGGCTG
>NC_090753.1:23397407-23399907 GCF_036898095.1 Palaemon carinicauda | reverse complement strand
CTCTGGAAAGTTGAGTATTATCTTTACTATGTATAAATGTAAGCTCTTGTCGTTTTGAATTAAATCAAAAGTGATATTAATGTGAACAAGAGCTTTTGCCTACCGGAGGCATCATGGATGCTATCGCTTACTCTTATGGGTAAGTTAGTTAGCTAGAGCGACGTTCCCGGTTTGTTACGCTTTAATAATTTGGCTATTTAGCTACTCTAGAAATGTTTATATGGTTCGGTCAGTGTTAGCTCGGTGATTTCGACACGGGTCGAGGTACCGATCCTGCCCTTCGCGAGGTTTCGTAGCCTAGACGTCTGGCACTAGTACTTTCATGCATGGTATAAGTTTTTGCGAGTGTTATTTTATTGAAGCTATAGGCAAATATTTTATACATGTAAGATATTGTTGAATGTTTTTCCAAGATTGTATACGAGAGAGTTTCGGTGATTTAGGTAATCGATTCTCATCTTACCTAGTCTAGTATTCTAGGTACAGTTGTATACTTCCGCACATCCTCGATTGTTCTTTTCTCCTCCGGAGGCTAAGTTCAAATCCTCTCTCCCTCTGAAAGTCCTTGGCTTAAACCTAGTGGTTCTACCTGTATATTAATCCAGGTATTACTATTCTAGGATATTTCTGCCCTGTCCTGATAACCAGAGTGACTAGTTTTTGGGTTTGGGCAGAACTTCAGAGTTTTTAGTCTGTGGTCTGCTTCTTCCTAGCATGGAGAATGAGTCTCCTTTGCTAGTTTAGGGGCGGACACAGGAAGCTCTGCTTCCCTAGTCCATGTCGGAAGGATTCTGATGATTCCTTCCTCTAGTGGCCTAGCAGACTGTGCTGTGTCGTTTTTTCTCAGGCTGGAGAATGAGTTTCTCGGTTGCCCGGCGAAATAACTTCACCTAACTTTGTTCTGGTTGGGAGGAGGATAGCAAGTATTGCCAGTTTTCCTCCCTAATAGACAACTCTTGGTTAGTATGAGCTCCCTAACTGCTGAGTGTGTCTCTTGCTAGAACGAAGTCTTTAGGACCCTTATCCCTTCCCCACCTCTCTTTCTTTTATTTTCCTGGCCATAGTCCTTCTTCCCTACCTAGCATAGGTTAGGATGGAGGACCGGCTCAGCTCTCTGCCGACCGGCAATACGTGCCAGCCGGCTGAGACCCTTTGTTCTTTCCAGAGTGAACCCCAGACCTCCCTTGGTCTCTCTTCCATGTCTGCCGGTAGAGCCCGGCAGGCTGTGGATTCTTTGGAAGCCTGAATGCTAAATTCTACCCTTCCATAAGTTCACTCTTTCTGGATGGAAGGTCGTAGGTCGTATGGCATGTCGCCTTATAACCTTACATCCATACTGTTTCTCTGACTATTGTGTTGCACCCCTATCCCGGCTGCCGGCTTGACAATCCGACAGCCGGGCAGGTAGAGGTTCTCTGGTTCTTGGCTATTGTCTGCGGGCATGGTTTTATTACCTTCGACGGCTGGCAGTGGAATCACAGCCCGAATCCGCTGGCCGCTATGATTAGCGGCCGGCAGCCGGGTTTTAGCGTTTTCAGCCATCGGCTGGCAATGATTGCCGGCCGGCAGACTGTCGCGAATCAGAGGGCTGACACCTATTAGTTAAAGATAGTATATCTTTGATTTATAAAGGGGTAGTTGCCGGCCGGCACGTGCCGGCATACCGGCGCGTGCTGGCTGGCACAATAGCATGCGATGTACAGTAGTTGCTATATTCGTAGTGTAGTACACACTGCATTAGTAGAAACTGCTGTACAGAGTTTGTGATAACACTAAAGTTCTTCATCATACTTAATGTTATCTTGTATAGCCTTTTGTTGAGACCGTACTTTATATGGAAAGTGAGTTCTTTCTGTATTCTTTCAATCCCGTATATCAAAACTACACATTAAATTTCCGTTTAGGAAATTACATAAGGTATTCTAGTATAGAATAAACCTTAGTTTTAATATTTTGGGAGGTTACAGCAATTGACTGGACAGGAAATACAAATATGTGTCTTTCCTTCTTTCTTTTATAGCTTTTCTATATAAGCTAAATGTTTCAATATAAGTGAAAAGCCTTCACTTGATACTCATGGATTTTTCTTCTCTTTACAGGAGGACCATCCGAAGTGCGGGAGTGTGTTCTGTAATGTCCGCAGTAAGTACTTCTGTAGACATCAACATTGTAGGAGGCACGCAAAATGCGCAGCCTCCAGAGGTGATCTCCGGTATTGGGACCCTCAGGTTTGTAGAGTATGTTCTAACCTGATTAATGAGGCTTTTGACGAAGCCCAAGTCGACGGAGGATGCTACCAGAGAAAAGTTGCGATCCTGGGTGAGGGGTTTTCAGAAAAACACCTCAGGCCCCTACCTTCCAAATGAGAAGATGAGGGCCTACCTTTTCCCTAAAGTATCGGCTGATGCAATCATCCCCCAGCCTCAGGTGGAGACACAAACTGCCCAGAATCCGGTGGATTCTGAAGTCTCGGCCGCCCTTCAAGACATCCAATTGGACG
>NC_090753.1:23388216-23390716 GCF_036898095.1 Palaemon carinicauda | reverse complement strand
ATTTACCGGGCTAGGGTTCGAGGCCATTCAAGCTCGATAGTTCCTTATAGTGTTTGCAATCTCACCATTATTATTAGGTAAGGATGGTGAGTTTGTGAGTGCCTAGAGGTCTACCTGCTGAGTCATCGGCAGCCATTGCCTAGCCTTCCCTAGTCTTAGCATAAGTGGAGAGGGGAACTTGGGTCGAATCATATGCATATATGGTCAGTGTGTAGGGCACTGTTCCTTTTCTTCGCTTCTGTATTCAAGAGTGATTGAAATAATTTATATAAAAAGATCTTGTATGGTTGACTGAATTTTTTTTGTTATCATAACTTTCCACCCCCCTCCCATATATTTATCACAAGCTATTTTTCCCTTAGGAGAGGGATGGAAATCTCTAGGAATGAGTCTTTTAGCCTCACTCCCTTTTACCACCCGGAAAACTGATGAACAATAGGTTGGAACCGATCCACATGCCGGCTAGACCTGAGCTGAGTGTTGCTGCTCTTAACCATGTATCTACATTAGATGATAGTAGTTTGATACAGTGGGGAGGGGGAGGCACATCCATACAGCATTTAATTTCAATGACAATTTCAAACTAGAATATAAATAAGTTTATATTTTTTTTGATAATCTCTCTCTCTCTCTCTCTCTCTCTCTCTCTCTCTCTCTCTCTCTCTCTCTCTCATGTTCCCAACATATGACCTTGTCGTAGATTCACACAACTTTCTTAATCTTCACATCTGTATATTCCAATCAGTGGACATACGTTTCTTTTCTGGTGTTTCATTACATATATATATATATATATATATATATATATATATATATATATATATATATATATATATATATATATATATATATATATATGTTTATTTCTTGGTAGGTGTGTTTGTAAATTATTGGGTATAAAAGATGTGTCTTCTTGAATGCCAGGAATTATACTTGTTAACGTACATCTTCAAAGGCATAAAGGTTAATGCATATATATTTTCTTTTTCTGATGGTAACATATTTGGATTCAAGTTACTTATTAAATATATGTCAGAAAATATATCCTGAACTTATTTTTCTGTAAATCTTATCAAGCTGAGGTTAATAAAAAAAGATATTTTCTCGTTTCATTGAACGCACAAAAAAGAAAACAAAGGGTAATTTATAATCGTAAAAAGTCCCCCTTTTTTTATTATATCCCCAAATATGCTAAAAAATCTTTATGAGCTCCCAGAAATCACTGTATGGAAAAAGATTTTTATTACAACAAAAAACAGCCTCTGGTGATAAATATATCTCTTGTGAAACTACCCTGTGAAAATAAGGAATGATGTTAAACAATATTCCATAATTGGCAGTTAAACTGAATGGTTATTGTGAAATTGGAGGGCGGAATTAATACACATAAATACTATTTTTTTTAAATAAACTTGCCATCTTTTTTTCAGCTTCTTCAATGGCCATTACAGAGCCAAAACACTCCTGGTAATGAAACAAACCAGAGGCTCTAAAAGAAGTTGAAACCTAAGAACTATCTGTATTTCAGGATATTCAATTATGCTCAAGACAGAATTTACTTTTCAAAATATTCTATTCCTTCCTTTCATTCCAACTAAAAAGGCATCACTATTGATGTTTACATGCGATATATAATGTCCATCTCTTGTACAGTAGTTAAAAAGTTATGAACAATATATATTAAAACTCTATGGTCTTCGAAACTACATTTTTAGTTCACCTTTACAAGGTGACTGAATCTCCAGTCCAGCGAATTATGTGTTAGATTTTTAATTCTCTCAATAAAATTGTAAAACAAAAACTATTTCCAACTATAAATATGATATCTATAGGTTTGTTAAACTGGTTTCAAGACAAAAAAAAAAAAAAAAAAAAAAAAAGGCCAGAATAAACATAGTTGAAAATTAGGCAGCAAGAGTAATGGAATCCGTACAGTAAACAAAAAATTAAGGTAATATAAAAACATTATTTTGAAGGCAAAATAAGAAAATATACACTCAATAACACACACAAGCACACACATACACCCACACCCACCCACACACACACACACACACACACACACACACATATATATATATATATATATATATATATATATATATATATATATATATATATATATATATATATATATATATATATATACACACACATATATATATATATATATATATATATATATATATATATATATATATATACATTTATATATATATATATATATATATATATATATATATATATATATATATATATATATATATATATATATATATATATACATATATATATGAATATATAAACACACACACACACACACACATATATATATATATATATATATATATATATACATATATATATATGTACATATATATATATATATATATATATATATATATATATATATATATATATATATATATATATATATATATATATATATATATATATATATATTCAGCGAAAATGGCAAAATGTCTGTTTTGTTTACAAA
>NC_090753.1:23371564-23375216 GCF_036898095.1 Palaemon carinicauda | reverse complement strand
TTTCCCTCCTTCACTGGCATAGCTGACTGTCCTTCCAAGTGATTTTGGGGGAAACCTCTATAGATTTTATCAATTTTTTCATTGAAGAATATAGCAAATCTCTCTGCACAAACATTGTCAGGTAAGATACAGTATATTTTTTCTTTAGTCCCATCAAATCTTCAAGGTTTTTGTGAAAGTCCTTCATGTTATTGGTTTTCTTACATTTGCCGTTGTAGAATTTTCTTTTTGTTTTTTCTAACAGGATGTTATAGTCATTTCTGGCCTTATTATATAGATTTCTGGCTTGTGAGGATTTGGCTCTTTTCCATCTACCTTCCATCTTACGTGTGTCTTTTTGCCTTTAATAGCTCACTATTATACCATCTAACATTTTCACGTACAACTATTTGTTTGTTCTTTATGGGACACATGGTATCGTACATTTTTCCAAAATATTCGTTGTATTTCTTGGTATAACACCCAACACATTCTCTGTTCTCACAAGACATTTGCGCTACACTAGCTTCAATAAAATTCTCAGCATCAAAATTTTCCCGTTCCCTATATGTGATCCATTTTTTCAATACTCTGGTGCAATTTATATTAACATCAAAAGTGATGAGTTTATGTGTTTTTGAGATCTCAAAATCTGGTTCCACTAAAAGGTTTTTTATTAGGTCTGAGTCTTTTCCACATATTACCAAGTCGAGTGTATGACCACCTACTGACGTTGATACTAAAACATTGTTTATTAAATTAAACATCTCAAATACTTCCTTGAGTTCTTTAGTCTTATAATCGTTTTCATCATCTACCCAACAATTAAAGTCACCACCAATTAATGTATTTTTAATATCGTCCACCACACCCACAAGAATACTAAATTCTTCAGTGAATTTCCTCATATTACTCCCTGGTGGTCTATATAATGATATTATATTCAAAACCTTATTGTTTCTTGTCAGTTTTAAACAGATATATTCAAACGTTTCAAATACTATTTCATTCATGATAGAAACCCTAGAGAAGGTTTTCGACACAAAGACACCCACTCCTCCTCCAGTTTTGTCCTTTCTTGGTACGTGGTAGAAATCGTGAGTACACGGCGTCATCTCCTGAATCTTTGAGTTATCACTAATATTTCCCTGCAACCAAGTTTCCGTTAATAAGCATAAATCTAATTCCATTTCGTTAATAAGATTTCTAGTCTTTATGGTTTTATCCCCCACTGATTGAATATTTATCAGACCACACTTAACCAATGGGCTAGACTCCATGATCGGTTCAATTTTTTATCCTGGTAAGCTCCTCCTTGTATACTTTACAGTTATCATCATATGTCTTATGATTCGTATCATTGTAATTCCTCACTGTGCAGTTATGACACTTTAACGTGTTTACAGTGCAATCCGTGGTTCGATGATCCTGGCTACACTTGGCACATACCTGAGTCTTGCTACAATTTTCGGCGGTATGACCAAATTCCTGGCATTTATAACATTGAAATACATTGTAGGAATCATAATTTTGCAGCATCCTCCAAGCGTGGTATATACTCTATCATCCCTTTTACGGAAGACTTTCTTGATAGTTGGACTACACTTTATAATGACATGTAATTTACCGCTTTGTCTTGATTTAAACTTCCTGATCAATTTAAAGTCCTCTTCATTTTCACATATATCATTCAACCATTCATTCTTTTCCATTATACTGGCAATTATATAATCTTCATTTTCGTCAATATTGCAGACCTTGATCTTCGGTTTAAGTAGATCCTTTTTATCTACTTCTACCTTAATGTCATTCTTGACCTCTTCTAAGTCATTTTTAGCCTTTTCTAACACAGCTTTATCCGCAAAATTAACTACCAAGTGGTCTTGTTTAGAGGTTTTGACCTGTTCGACATTCGTGGTCATCTTCTTCATGATAGTTTTCTTGATCTCTGAAGCTTTCGTATTTTCATTCGTAGATTTTATAACCAAAGTGTTTCTTGATTTCAACTTGCTTGCATATGTGATCTTGGTCACATTCTCTTGTTCGTATTCCATAAGTTTCTCTTTCAGCTCAACAATTTCTTGACGCATATCAGTGTATTGAGCAGTTATCATATCCATAAAACAAGACATCTGTTGTTGTACATTTACCTTCATCTCTTCTATGTTGATGCTTAGTCTCATCATGTCTTCCTATGATTGCCTGGCCCATGAACCATTGGAATTTGCAGTCTCGACACATCTTGGACATTTATAAATGATGTCCCTGCTTTATAAAAGATTACTTGTACCATCCCTTAAATTAGAGCAAGCTTCTTCATCATGGTACCATCTTCGGCATTCATCGCATTGTATCCCCTCAGCGACATAGGACTCACAGTGCCCACACATACCATGATTGCCTCCGTCATCACATTCTTCATTAGCTGTTGCCATTATATTTTCCTCTTTTCCTTGGAGTACCGTGTCGATTTCAGTCAAAAATAGATCGAAATCATTCACGGTATTAAGTTTTTCTTTTCGTTTTCTAGAGAAGGGCATATTGAGTCATTTTTCAATGACTTATCAAGTAACCCCGCCCCAACACAAAAATGCTGAGTCAGGCCTTTCACTACAGACCCCATATACAAGGAAACCACTGATTTTTAACACTATATCTCACTAATATTAATACTAGCAAACACCCACAAAGAGATTCTTCATAGTATAAACAACGAGATACACAATGATTCCGTTTAAAGCCAGTTTCAATACAGAGCATTAAAACACACGTCCACACCCGCGGACGACTACTGATTAGTAAAGTAAAACAAAAAGAAGTTAACAATACTCGATTTTTAAAACACACCCGAAATTTAAAAACAAAAGTACACGCTTTCTAAATGCGCAATTAACTATTTAAAGAGTAGCAATTTTCTAGAATAAAATGATGTTTCCCAAAAAATAGTGGTTTGCTGATGAAATCGGATGCCGTATTTTTAGATACGATTGAAATGGATGTAGACTCGGCATAATTTTTTCGTTTCGTATTCAATTGACACTAAGAAAACTAATTTTAGTTTCTTCATCTATATGTAAGTATTGTATAACACAGAGAGAGAGAGAGAGAGAGAGAGAGAGAGAGAGAGAGAGAGAGAGTGTGTGTTGTTTTAAATGTAATAAACAAAAAAAATTGATAGGTTATAACACATTGGTGCTTATGTAATATCAACTGTATTGACGGTTTGAATAAGTTAAGAAATGGTATAAACGATACTTTGTTAGTGTATTCGTACACTCTCAAGAGCGGCAGCTAGACGTCAGCTGATCTAATCACAGCCAAAAGTGAAACAAAAAGAAGTCAACAATACTTGATTTTTAAAACACACCCGAAATTTAAAAACAAAAGTACACGCTTTCTTAATGTGCAATTAACTATTTAAAGAGTAGCAATTTTCTAGAATAAAATGGTGTTCCCCAAAAATGGTGGTTTGCTGATGAAATCGGATGCCGTATTTTTAGCAACGATTGAAATGGATGTAAACTCGGCATAATTTTTTCGTTTGTATTTAATTGACACTAAGAAAACTAATTTTAGTTTCTTCATCTATAGGTAAGTATTGTATAACACGAAGAGAGAGAGAGAGAGAGAGAGAGAGAGAGAGAGAGAATGAATCAGCTGTTGTAATCGAATG
>NC_090753.1:23356564-23369064 GCF_036898095.1 Palaemon carinicauda | reverse complement strand
TGGTGATTTTTGCATATGTTTTACCTCCATATACCTGCTATTATACAGATAAATTTCTTAAGAATAGTTAACGTAACTCAAAATTTAGTCAAGGGGTCATTAGGCCAATAAACCTATACACAATATCTTTTACTGATTGACAAAAGTATTTCCACACCTATTTTGCAGGGGAATCCTCCGCCACTGGCTTTAGCCAGTTGCAGTCTAGTTACTATTATTATTATTATTATTATTATTATTATTATTATTATTATTATTATTATTATTATTATTATTATTATTATTATTGTTGTTGTTGTTGTTGTTGTTGTTGTTATTATTATTATTATTAGTTAAGACACAGCCTTAGTTGGAAAAAAAAACAAGAGGCTATATAGCCCTAGGGCTCAGGCAGGGAAATATAGTACAGTGTGGAAAGAAAATATAGAAATAAATACAGTCTTCACCAAATAATGTTGAGGTTAGTCGTGCATCCTTCTTATTTGCAATGGCTCTTCCGTCAGCTACACCTCATTATATCATCAAGAGAAAAAGCACTGAGTCACTATCTTCGCTTCTATGTTGGTGAGTGTTACCATAAAAGTTAATAACATAAGACTGTTGATTTGCTCAAGTAAGAAAAATTGGTTGTTAAAGCTATATATTGTATCCTTTTATGTTATAGGTATTTTCATTAATACTGTTATTTTTTTATTATTTCAATATATTATGCCATTGCAAAAGCGGTATCCATTTTTTTTTTTTTTGGAAAAGCTAATTTACTTGAATCGTCTTGTCATATTCACAGTGACGGCTACTTTAACCTACAGTCGTATAATGTATTTGTCTTTTGTCTGCCTGCCGTGTATAATCTTGATTATATTGCTGTGCATAATCTTCATTATCAGCCATTAATTATGCATTTTCAACTGATAATGCTCCAGATTTCATGCTAATTGATGTGCGTTTTAGGAGAATATCATAATGTCCTATCAGAAGGAGATGCACATCTGTGTCAGGTGAAAAAACCATGAGTTCCGTGTTGGGTGACCTGCGGTGTGACGCAAGGACTGCTCGATGGATGAGCAGTATGTCTGCTTCTTCATGATTGTTGTCTTCACACTCCATCCTTATGTTGGCTTTGGTCCTTCCTATAAGGAAATACGAACACAGCACACTGTGTTTTGCTGAAAATAGTTAAATAGGTTAGATATTGTATGCTAAAAGTAACAAGCTTTATTGTGAGTTCATTTCCCTGCTGCGGACACATTGACCACCTTCAGGGAGCTCTCAGCATATTCAATGACCTTGTCAGCTAAGTACTCTGTAAGGTGTTTCTTTGTTTTGTCGTGTGAAAGGAACTTGTTCATTTTAATGTTCATGATATTTGTTTTATCTTTGATCTGGTACTCAACTGAAGCTGACCCAGGTTTCTTTTTTCTCTGGTTCGTTGTTTCAGAGACTAAGACTTGTAGGTGTCAAATACTACGATTATTTCATTGTAGGACACATGCAAGACCCATCACTCTGTTATAGTACCACTTGCTAAGATCTCTTACGTTCTCCATAGTTGGTGGCTTCTTCGTAAGGTTATGGAGTGGTACCAGGCCATCCACAAGAGCAATCCTATGATGATGCTTCTGGCTAGTGCCTGACTCTTGTTTCTCTTCTGCTGGTTCTAGGTTCTCTGTTTCGCAAGCTTCTCAAGTCGGTGTATTAGCTTTGATTTGTCAGTGCATGGAAAGATTTCTCCATAGCTGTCAAAAAATGTTCTTAGCACCTGAGTGAACTCATAGGTACTGATTGCTTTCTTTAGATCAATGTCTCGTGATCATGACAAGACAAGCAGGTGTCCGTACAGGTCTTTGGTTTCTTTGAGCTCTATACTTGTGTTTTGAAGTTTGATGGTTGACTTTCAGTTATTTGAAGTGAAGGTCTTTAACTTCTCTTTCTTCACAGTGTCCAACAGACGGACATCACCCTTTATTCTATCTGCAAAGAAGTCTTCGTACAGCTTCTGCCCAATTGAGTCTGCATGTAGGATGTCATGAACATGTTCCTATGGTACGCATCCACAAGTGATTATGTTATATAGTTGATCTCCTTCACCTCTGACTGGGTTCCCATTGATTCAGTATTGTAGCCTTGATGCTATTAACAGTGGCGTGGTCCCTTTGTATGCTGCTTTGTGTTACCCCAGGATGTTCAGTTCTGGTGGTGTCTGTTGTGTTGAACTAGTCTTTGAACTCAATTGAGAGGCAAGACAGTTCTGCAGCAGCCATGAAGAATCTCAACCTTGCATTAGCATTGTTTGAGATTCCAGTCAACCCAGTGTGAACCTTCATTTGTCTGTTGATGTGTTCACAGGCATGGTCAGCCCCTACAGAGACAAATGAAATTGCACTCCTGGTGACAGACACATTGCCACTGGCAAGATCCAACCAGGTGTTGGATTGGTTGGCTTGAGATCTTTCATGTCCGCAATATAGCGTGGCCAGTCTCTTGTACTTGATGCGGTCGAAGGCAAAGCATAACTTGCTCAGAGACTCTGCAGCTTCCAGGTGCAACTCCCAATCAGCATTCGAGAAGCTTCAATGAACTGAAGTATGGGCCTCTACTCTGCAGAGGTAGTTGGTGATGAAAGCTTTCTTCCATGTCTCGAATGCATGTTCAATGGATTCTTTGGCCATGACATCCTGCCCTGAAATCTTTGCTTGTTTGACAGATTCTTCTTTGGCTGACTTGTCCTTCTGGCAACATGCTGATATGACATGTTCTGTTGCCTGGTCAAATGTAGCTGTGACCTGTGGGTATTCATTGAAGAATTCATCAAGGATTAACTCATAGAAGGCAATATAGCTGTAGATATGAGCTGTCAGGCAGCGTTTGTATTATGAGCAACTCAGAATCTGCCTTGTTGTTGCAGTACCATATAAGCCACCCTCGATCCAAGTATCATCAATCCCTGAATTTTCAATTGAAGATCCCAAAGCCTCCAAAGCAGCCATGACAGCATGGAACTTTCCCAGTCTTGGTACTGTTGACTTCTTCAGATCTAGTTGTTTATCCAACAGTTGTACCTCTATTTCGTTATGCCACGTCAAAGGTGTCGACAGTCAGGTGATCATCTCCTACTGTAAATTTTCTGATTGCATTTGCTTTTTTCAGCATAGTGAGGAGCGTTGACCATTCATGGGCCACTTCAGGCATGAGAGGCTGAGCGCCAATCTACGTCAGTGGCAGGCTGTTTGATGTATCCGGCCCAACAAGGAATTTTACAAGGCCCTCCTGTAAACCTTGATAATACACAGGCAATGATCCACGGCATCTGTTTCCTTTGCTGTATAGTGTTGATTCCTTCCTGGTTTACCACAAACTTTTTCTCTCTCTTGTTTTGCACTGGCTTGTGCTTTTCGCAGTGTTCAATCTGTATATGGTATGGCTGAACTGTTTGACTACTAGTATACTTGATACTGAGTGATGGAGCAACTGCCTCTCCAAGTGCCTCACGTTATTGATAGACTGCCACTATGGTACCATGTGTAGTACACTTGCTATCTGGGGTGTCCTCAGTGAAGTCAGTGTTGGTCTGCTGTTAAGAACACAAACGAACCTTTCTTGAGGAAGGGAGGTACATAGAGACCCCCAAAATTCTTGGTGTTTTCCACGACAGCATTGGCCAGGGCAGTCTCTAGTTGTAGTGTGCGTTCATGAGACACCCACAATCCTTGCCTGTTGAGCAGCTCCAACAACTTCTTACTCCTGGTGTCACTGTGAAGTGAAAGTACTAGTCGAACCAATTGGGCATTCTCTTTTGTTCTGTGCTGCTTAAAGGAGCCTGACCCTGAAGGCTTGTACTAGACCTGCCTGTCTGTCTTCAACCCAAACATCATGTTTTGTCTCATAGTTAGTGCTAACCGGTTCTGTGATCCCTGTTCTTGCTTCAGTTGCTAGGTGTTCCACAGGCCAAGTCAAAACCCATCTCATCAGGCTCTACAATTCAGCTGGGACACATGTTATATCACTTGCCTGACCCTGAAGGCTTGTACTGGACCTGCCTGTCTGTCTTCAACCCAAACATCATATTTTGGCTTACAGTTAGTGCTAACCGGTTCTGTGATCCCTGTTCTTGCTTCGGTTGCTAGGTGTTCCACAAGCCCAGTCAGAACCCATCTTATCAGGCTGTACAATTCAGTTGGGACTCATGTTGTATCATTTAATACTGGGATGTCATCATTATCTGTGATACTTTCCTTATTGAAGCAGACAATAATACTATGACAAATGATCTGGGTTGCCTTGAAGACTGTTTTCATACTGTCCATGTTGCCAGCATCCATTATCATTGAATGAACATTGTCTTCTTGACAGGCTGTTGGGTTATATAGTACTGCATATTTCCTACGATCTTTTTGCAGTACTTTATGTCACAGCTGGAGTTCAGTCAGAATATTTTCTTATAACCATTTTCGACTGAAGGTGTTGCAGTGCTGTGCCATAACATCCCCAAGCATGTTCTTGTAGGCTGTGTCTACGTCTCCCATTGAGATTACAGCTTTTTGTTGTGATTTCACTTCAACCAAGTTTATTACTTCAACCATACTTGCTGCTTGAAGTGGGGTGGACGTATGGACCACTTCAGTTTGACACTTCTCTTATGGAATGAAATACATTGCTTCTCCAGCATCCTTTGTGGTATGGAACATCAATTGCATGTGCATCTGTAGGAGAGATAGAAGTATTCAGTCTTGTTAACAGGGCTGGATTCCCCTGACTTCTCCACAGCTAACCTAGTTTTTTCCCTGTCTCTGACGTACAAACGCCGAAGATCTGCTCCCACTGTGTTTTCCTTGACTAAAAAAAGCACAAATCCTTCTCCAGGGGAGTTGTCTTAGATCTTGTGAACCTGGCCTGCTGCTCAGATGGCTGTTCAGTCTCTTCACTCTTTCTTTTTCTCCCACGCTGCTTGGTGGCTGATGCCGCACTCACAGCTTGTTCATTGCATTCCCTGGCCCTCTCGATCCGACTCTTCTTTGTTGCCTCCTAATACCAGCTTCACTGCCATATTACACCCTGCGCACACAATGTATCTCTGGTAACATCTTTGAGTCTTCATTGTATTTCCACACACTCTTCGTCATTGCAAGGGGCTCTTTCTTTGACTGCATTCAAGAATGTCACATAAGAACCTAGTCGTGGATTTAGTACCAAAGGACCATTTTTCTGTGACTACGTTAACAAAGATACAAAGTCTCTAGTTAATTGGATCCCCCATCCTTTACTTCTTCACATGAATTGCTCAGGAGAGGCAAAGTGCTCATTGCAGCTCAAGTTAGACCTGTAAAGAAATAGAAAATCGAACTTGACTATTTGGTCATATTTCATTATAATCAGTACAGTAAAAAAAAAATTAACTAGTATATAAGAAAAATATAAGATTTTGTGGTCGCCATATTTGAAATCCAAAATGGCCGCCAAAATTACCCCAAAAATTCTGGCAACATTGATTTTTTGCATTCGTTTAAATGTTAGCTTTCTAAAAATGTAGTTTATAAAATCCCCCAAAAAATCTAACGAACCTATATCTCAGAATATACCAAACCTCACTAACATATAAAAAACATAATTATAATACATGAATAAACTACTGTATTTACTCTCCACTAGACCAGCTTCGTAAGAATATATATATATATATATATATATATGTATATAAATATATATATATATATATATATAAATATATATATATATATATATTTATATACATATATATATATATATATATAAATATATATATATATATATATACATATATATATATATATACACACCCACATATATATATATATATATACACACCCACATATATATATATACACACCCACATATATATATATATATATATATACACACATATATATATATATATATATACATACATATTTATAATACAGTATACAATAATTTGAAGCCCCCCTTATGGCATAACAAGTAATGTTGCTGTTTCTAGTCCACTGCATGATAAAGGCATCTAACATTAATTCATGTGTACCAACCGTGTGTCACACGATCGTACATAAATTATTTTGTGTATATTATGCTTGTATCTGCACTCTTCCCTCGCACTAAAAAGAACCAGAATAAACATGTCTGCGTGTTTCCTCTCTAACATTGTCTGTTTCTCGAACATGAAAATTCCTGTTACCTTGAGGTTTTGTATATAAAGGAGTGTTCTTTAATAAAGTAACTCAGTTGATTGCATCCTGCCCTTGAGTCATAACCTTTCTCTCGGCCGTCACATTGGTGACCCCCGGAAATTGACTCGCTCCCCACCGCCTTCCACCCCCACCCCCCTCGCCCCTTCATCGTTGGTACTATGGCGGACTCTACTGAAGTTATTGCTGCGACTCCCCCATTGAAACTTTCGTCATTCACCAGCGGAGAGGCGTTTTCTTGGTTTCAGCGCGCAGAAGTCCAGTTTCGCATCAATGGCGTTACTCGCTCAACCACTAAAGCAGATTATATTCTCGCGGCGATACCCGAGGACACCTTCCCAGAAATATCCGACTGGCTTTGTGAACAAGGAGACACTCCAATAGCGTATGACGCCCTGGAAACATACCTTCTGCAACAGTACTCGCCGTCGCCAGCCGCCCGTATAGCAAAGCTTTTTCAGCTCTCTCAACAACCGTTGGGGGACCAAAGGGCTTCGCTTGCCCTCAGGGAAATGACCAGTATCACTCGCCTTCAACCTGCCGCAGACGGCTCTCCTCGTAAGGTGAACCTACTTCGTGCCCTTTGGATACGCCGTTTACCCGGACCTATACGCGCTGCCATACTCGATGTCAATAGTTTACCCATAAAGGACTTGATGACCAACGCCGACGCCCTTATGGACAGCCACTTCATGACCTCCATCAACGCCTCCACCCCTGATGAAGAGGATGCCTATTCAACGTCAAATGAAGCTGACATGAATGCCGTAGGACATACACGCCTACCCCATGACGTGCCGAAGCGGCGACAGAGCCACCCACCACCCACCAATCGCTTGCGCCCCAACAAACGACTTCTACAGCCACTTACTACCTCCCATTCGCCGCAGTTTTGCTACTACCACTTCAGATTCGGGGCAACCGCAAAGAAATGTGCCGAGGATTGTCAGTAGCCAAAAAACGTGTAGGTAGGCCATCGCTCGTGGCGGTGGCCTCCCGTGTTTCTAATCTTTTCTTTTCACATGATGCAGACACGACGTAGTCTGTCTACATATGCCGACGTCCACTTGGTAGCTGCCAACGGATCTGCGATACCCACCTACGGTTACGAGAACCTCACATCATCGTTCGCAAACGGTAAATTCAATGGAAAGTTTCTCGTTGCTGACGTCACAATGCCAATCCTCGGTGCGGATTTCCTCTCTCATTTCCACCATCTGGTCGATGTCGCCCACCGACGATTGGTCAACGCAGACTTGTACTTCTCGACACCTCTTCAACCCGCCCCCTCTAACCTCGCTCTCCACATCAGCGCACCCACGGATGACTACGCACACCTCCTTACTCCGTACCCGGAAGTTTTCAGTCCAGAACTTCGCCAAACACCCACGGTTCCTGCCAAGCACGGTATTTATCCCCATATCAAGACGACGGGACCTCCAGTCTTCGCAAAATTCGGACGTCTGGCACCGGAACAATTGGCACCGCCTAACAGACGTTCGCCGAAATGGAGGAAATGGGCCTTTGCCAAAAGGCCTCCAGCCCATGGTCGTCACCCTCACACATCGTTCTGGAGAAAGACGGTTCCCTACATCCGTGCGGGGATTACAGGCGCCTGAACATGCAAACAGAACCGGATCACTACCCCTTCCCAAACATTGCCAACGTGACCTCCTACCTGCACAAAGCAAAGGTTTTCTCTACGCTTGATCTCCTGAAGAGGTATTATCTGGTGCCTATGAACCCAGAAGACATCCCCAAGACTGCCATCACCACTCCGTTTGGTACATACACCTTCAATTACTCCTGTTTTGGCCTTCGTAATGCTGGGGCCACGTTTCAACGTCTCATGGATGGCATCTTAGGGGACCTCCCTTTCTGTGTATGTTATGTGGACGACATACTTGTGTTCTCCTCCTCAAAAGAGGAACACCTCCGTCACCTGCTCATCGTGCTCGACCGCCTGCAACAAAACGGCCTTGTAGTCCGGTACAACAAGTGTACCTTTGGGGCCAACGAAGTGTCGTTCTTAGGGCACCGCATCACTCCTGAAGGAGTCCATCCCCTCCCTGAGAAGGTAGCAGCTGTTCAGAACTTCCCCGCGCCCTCGACCGTCAAAGCTCCCCAGGAACTCTTGGGCATGATCAACTATTATCACCGTTTTCAGCCAGCCATTGCTGCCACTCTTGCTCCCCTCTACGCCTCCCTCAAGGGCCGGCGTCAATGACCTCAGATGTCAGGATGCCTGAAAACTTTAAATCAATCAATCCCTCAAGGGCAAGCCAAAGAAACTGGAGTGGGGTCCCCTTCAAGAAGCAGCCTTCTGAAATGCAAAGAAGGCCCTATCAACTGCTGCGGCTCTCACTTTTCCTATCCCACATGCCTCTCTCCTTCTCTCCACTGATGCCAGCGACGTCGCTATTGATGCAGTACTCGAGCAGGTGGTCAACGGCTCGCCCTGCCCATTGGCCTTCTTCAGCAGAAAACTGTCCAAGGCAGAATCGGGTTATTCTACCTTTGATCGAGAATTGCTGAAGGTGCACTTTGCTGTCCGTTATTTTCATCATTACCTAGAAGGTACGCCCTTCGTCATTGGCACAGACCACATGCCTCTGGTGCACGACTTTACTCGACAGTCTGATGCCTGGTCCGCCCGGAAACGCCGGCATCTCTCACCCTTCAATACGTCTCTGGGAAAATTAATCCCGTTGCAGATACCCTGACAAGAAACACATTGACTGCCGTTCAACTGGGATTGGATTACAATGCCCTGGCTGAAGCCCAACGACAGGATCCAGAATATCAAGCATGTAGGGCATCCTGCACGTCCCTTCGTTGGGAAGATTTTCCCCTCGAAGACTCCAACACCACCCTCCTCTGTGACGTCAGTACTGGCAGACCACGACCTTTGATTCCTGCTCTCATGCGCCGACAGGTGTTTGATTTCATTCACGGCCTTTCACATCCCTCGTGACGTTCTACTGCACAGCTGCTGAAGGCAAAGTTCATTTGGCACGGCATTTCTAAGGATGTTAAGGATTGGGTCTGTGCCTCTACTTCTTGCCAAACTTCCAAAGTACATCGACACATGGATTCAGGAGTGGGCACCTTTCCTCAATCTCAGCGTCATTTCGCACACATTCACGTCGACGTTGTAGGCCCCTACCCACATTACAAGGACATCGTTACCTGTTTACTGTCATCGACCGCTCCACCCGTTGGCCTGAAGCCATTCCCATGGAAACTGCAACGTCCGCCTCATGTACATCTGCCTTACTCTCTGGATGGATTGCAAGATTTGGTATCCCTGAGCATATCACTTCTGACAAGGGAACCACTTTTCACCTTTCAATTGTGGACATCATTAGTGAATCTCCTGGGCATCACCCTACATCAGACAACGGCCTACAACCCCGCTGCCAATGGAATGGTTGAACGTTTTCATCGCACCCTCAAAGCAGCTTCCATGTCCCACTGTAAGGATTCAAACTGGTTACTCAGCTTCCTTGGGTCCTCCTGGGACTAAGGACCACTCCTAAACACGCCCTCGATGTCTCGGCAGCTGAAATGGTGTATGGCGACCCTTTGGTCGTCTCTGCCGAATTTTTTTCCTTCTACAACCTCCTCCGATGATCTCCAGCGCATATATCACGTCATGGGAAAATTTACTCCATGCTGCCAGACTTACAAGCCTCCAGCGAAGCATCACATACCAACAGACTTGCACTCTGCAACGCACGTCTTCCTGCGCAACGACAGTACCAAGCCACCGCTAACCCTCCCTTACACGGACCCTTTCCTTGTGATCCGACGCAGTCCGAAAGCATTCCTACTAAACATTCGTGGCAAAGAAGACTGGGTTTCCATTGATCGTCTACAACCTGCTTATCTACTGCCAGATAACCCGCCTACAGTTCACCTCTTTAGATCAGGGCGCCCTATTTAACATGTACAGTATGTCATTTTTAGGGGGTGGAGCCATGTACCAACCGTGTGTCACACGATCGTACGTAAATTATTTTGTATATATTATGCTTGTATCTGTGCTCTTCCCTTGCACTAAAAAGAACCAGAATAAACATGTCTGCGTGTTTCCTCTCTAACATTGTCTGTTTCTCGAACATGAAAATTCCTGTTGCCTTGAGGTTTTGTATATGAAGGAGAGTGTTCTTTAATAAATTAACTCAGTTGATTGCATCCTGCCTTTGAGTCATAACCTTTCTCTCGGCCGTCACACATGTCTGGGGTTTGATCACTTTTCATCACCACGTTGGCAACTGCTTTTAGGTGATGGTGGGAGAGCTTAGTGTGACTGCTCACAGCAAACCAACCTAGTATGGGTGGCCTGACTGGTACTGTTTTGCTGATCATGGTGTTATGCTTACTCTGTATAATATATTAAAAGGGTAGCCTATATAGGGAATTTTACACACAGACCCAAAAAATTATTATAAGCAAGATCACCACCATTTTTTCATTAATAAATATAAATAGAGGTAGAGTTCGCAAAGTAATATGGCACTAGGTGATTTAATAAGATCTAAGAAACAAGCAGAATGATTTGCTTCAAGATAATTCAACAAAGTGTTAAACACATTATAATTTTCTGTTGTTAATATTTGAATTAATTCTCTTACTCTTCTTAGAAAAACTGTCTATGCTACTACAAATCCTGTGATGAACATCAACGCTGTGATTTTATTTAATGCAATTTCATGTTAATTGTTAGAATTTCGGATGATTTTATTCATGAATATTTAGGTCCTTGGAAATCCTAATGCTTACATTCATGAATATTTAAGTCTTTGGAAATCATAATACTTAGATTCATCAATTTTAAGTCTTTGGAAATAATAATGCTTACATTCATGAATATTTACGTCTTTGAAAATCATAATACTTATTCATAAATTTTAATTCTTTGGAAATCATAATGGTTAGATAAATGAATATTTAAGTCTGTGGAAATCCTGATGCTTAGATTCATGGATATTTAAGTCTTTGGAAATTTTAAACCTTAGGTTCATGAATATTTAATTGTTTGGAAATCATAATGCATAGATCCATGAATATATAAGTTTTTATAATATAATTCCTGATGCTTATTTTCATGAATATTCAAGTCTATGGAAATAATAATTCTTAGATTCATGAATATTTTAGTTTTTGGAAATCTTATCGCTTAGATTTATGAATATTTAAGTCTTTGAAAATCCTAACGGTTGGATTCATAAATATCTAAAAATTTACATTATAATTCCTGATGGTTTGATTCATGAATATTCAACTCTTTATAAATTCTAATGAGCAGATTCATGGATATTGAAGTATTTATAGTATAATTACTTATTATTAGTTTCTGGAATATTTAAGTCTTTGGAAATCATATTGCTTAGAATCACGAATAGTTAAGTCTTTAGAAATCATAATGCTTAGGTTCATGAATATTTAAGTCTTTGGAAATCCTAATGATTAGATTCATGAATATTCACGTCTCTGTGAATAATAATGCTTAGATTCATGAATATTTAGGCCTTTGGAACTCCAAATGCTCGCATTCATGATTATTTAAGTCCTTGGAAATCCTAATGCTTTGATTCATGAATATTCAAGTCTCTGGAAGTCTTAATGGTTAGATTCATGAATATTTAGGTCTTTGGAAATCCTGATGCCTAGATTCATATATATTTAATTTTTTTTTCTAATTAGAATTCCGATGCTTAGTTTCATGGATATTCATGTATTTGAAAATGCTAATGCTTAGATTCATAAATGTTTAATTCTTTGTGAATCTTAATGCTTAGATTCACGAATATTCAAATCTTTTGAAATCACAATGCTTGGATTTATGAATATCTAGATCTTTGGCAATCTTAATACTTAGATTTGTGAATATTTATGTCTTCAGAAATCCTAATGCTAATATTCATAAATATTTAAACTTTTACAATATAATTCCTGAGGCTTAGTTTCATGAATATTTAAGTCTTTGGAAATCATTGTGCTTAGATTCATGAATGTTTAAGTGTTTGGAAATCCTTATTCTAAAATTGATTAATGTTTAAGTATTTGGAAATCCTATTGCTTTGATTTATGAATAATTAAGTGTTTAGAATATAATTCCTGATGCTTAGTTTCATGAATATTTAAGTCTTTGGAGATCCCAATGCTTAGATTCATGAATATTTGAGTATTTGGATATCCTAATGCTTAGATTCATTAATATCTGAGCGTTTACAATAAAATTCCTGATGTTTAGATTCAGGAATATATATGTTTTTTCATACATTTCTTGATTGTTAG
>NC_090753.1:23346564-23349064 GCF_036898095.1 Palaemon carinicauda | reverse complement strand
AATCTATTTATCATCATTAGTTTTAAATAATTTTTAGGCTAGATTAGGATGATAATTCGTTTACTCTCTCTCTCTCTCTCTCTCTCTCTCTCTCTCTCTCTCTCTCTCTCTCTTTATCCACTGAAGTTCTCAGCGAAACCATGATTATCTCAAAGGAAAGCTAATCCGAGTTAACATAATGTGACATTACACTGGAATGTTATTGGACATAATTAGAAAAATATTTGATTTTCTGTTACTAAAAGGATTACGAGTAGTGTTATATATTTTGATGCGAGGTAATGATTTAATCTGAATTGCTAGTAATTTTACCAAAAAAAAAAAAAATTGTGTTTTGAAATTAACCCATTCACACATAAGGAAAGATTTAAAATTATATTGATCCAGCTTTAGGTATTCCACTAAGATTTATAATTTCCCAGTTTTAACAAGCAGCGAATTGATCATGGCTGATGTATACGAGAGAGAGAGAGAGAGAGAGAGAGAGAGAGAGAGTAAATTGATCTATGGTATGAGATATATATATATATATATATATTGAGAGAGAGAGAGAGAGAGAGAGAGAGAGAGAGAGAGAGAGAAAATCCTTTTATGAAATAGTATAATATGAACTAATACAAATTACCTACAAACACCACCATTCACAATTACCTCACGATTTTCAAACTCGACAAAATATGTCAGATATTTCATGTTTCAATGAATGAAAAAAGCAAAAAGGTTTTAAGAGCAACAGCCCTTTCTGTCAATAACGAATGATGTCCAATTTCGTCGTATTTTGAGATGAGCGGGATTCTCCTCTTGACATACGAGAGCAATTACCCAATTAGAGTTCTCTGATTTCACTTGAGCTGTTTATTTTCGATGCTCAAAGATACGTTTTTTTTTTTTTATTATTATTATTATTAAAAATGATTCTGAGTCTTGGAGAATAGTTCGAAATAATTGGATTTAATTAGATTGATGAATAAACAGGCATGTATTAGTCGGAGCCATCCATACTAGTTTGGTTTGTTGTTAGCGATCAGACTAAAGACTCTCACCATCGCCCATCCACTGTGACCAGCATTGTAATGAAAACTTCCGAAACACCAGGCATGGATGAGAACTATTATTATTATTATTATTATTATTATTATTATTATTATTATTATTATTACTTGCTAAGGCACAACCCTAGTTGGAAAAGCAGGATGCTATATGCCCAAGGGCTCTAATAGAGAAAATAGCTCAGTAAAGAAAGGAAATAAGGAAATATTCCATAAGAGACGTAGTGTATCCTCAAGCAAGAGAATTCTACCCCAAGACAGTGGAAGAGCATGGCAGAGAGGCTAATCCACTACCCTAGATTAGAGAACAATGGTTTGATTTTGGAGAGTCCCTCTCCTGGTAGAGCCGCTGGTCATAGCTAGAGTCTCTCCTACCTTTACCAAGAGGAAAGTAGTCACTGACAATTACACTGCTGTAGTTAACCCCCTGAGCGAAGAAGAATTGTTAGGTAATCTCAGTGTTGTCAAGTGTATGAGGAAAGAGGAGAATGTGGAATGAAGAGGCCTGGCTATTAAGTGTATGTATAGGCATAGGAAAAATAAGCCGTAACCAGAGAGAGTGATACACTGTAATACTACTTGACCAGTTAAAGGATGCCATAACTCTCAAGCGGTAGTATCACAACGGGTGGGTGTGCCTTGGCCAACCTACTACTCATATCTGAGGTTTTTGTCCTATAGTGGGCTAGAATTGTCTAAATACGAAGTATATATATATATATATATATACATATATATATATATATATATATATATACAGAGAGAGAGAGAGAGAGAGAGAGAGAGAGAGAGAGAGTAAAACTTAAAATGATAGAAAGCAAAATGTAAGAAATGAAACGGGAATGTAGGGAAATCAGAGTAGGTACAGATTGTGGCAGATAAAACACTGAAATGACCCTGAAAATAAAACTTTCAGTCTAACGCGTGAGATACACTAGCGGCACTACGCCCAGGGAGGTAGAAAGAAGTTTTTTGAGATTATAAGGATTTAGTTGTTATTACTGCTTCTAATGATATGCAAACACATAGATTCAGCTCTTCCCACCTACTCCACCTTTCTTAACTACAACACGCTAATTTGGAAAAAAATTGGGAGAGTGGTTTTTTCATGAGTGGTTGCTCGTCAGCGTGATAGGAAAGTTATAAAAATCTAAAAAAAAAAAAAAAAACAAATGCAGCTTTTTCTAGTATATTACAGTTCAAAAGCCCCAGATATGTCAATTTTGGCATTTAGGCATTTCATCACCAGTACGTATTCGTGGCGGTGGGACATTTTATCTGATCGCTCACAGCAAATCCCTCTTGTATGGGTGGCCCTGACCAATACTCCCGTCTCTAATCTTTTATATTTTGCATGATGCAAGTATGGACGTGCGATTTTTGGTAGACACGGGTGCTTACCCTTTTTATCTTACAGCCCCACTTGCCAGGACACGACTTGTGAATCAGCC
>NC_090753.1:23336564-23339064 GCF_036898095.1 Palaemon carinicauda | reverse complement strand
ATAAATATATAATTTACACACACACGCACACATATATATATATATATATATATGTATATGTATATATATATATATATATATGTGTGTGTGTATATATATATATATATATATAGGGTAGAGTGGGGTAAAATGGGGCGCCCCCTTTGAGGTAAAAGGCCTACTCCCGTTTTCTTGCTAATTGCATATCATATTGAATCAGTCGATTGATCAACACAGGAACACTTACTACCAGATATTTTCTATACCAAACATCTCGGGAGAAGAATAATAGGATGCATCTGCAGATTTTTTTTTTTTTTGTTTTTTTTTTTTTTGTTTTACACATTCAATGAAAAATTGTTGCTTTATCCAGGATGACCTTTATGGACTTCTTGTCAGTATTGTCAGTCCTTCAACGACAGTTACTTTTTATAAAAAAAAATGAGGAATATCCTGCACTGCAATCCAGGTTTGCAAACATAATTTGGAAACAGGTGGTTTCCTTACTTTAAAATGGCGTGTGTGGTAAAAACCTCACCACTATTTGGTGCTAGATGACTAGATGTGTCGGTTTTAGCCCATCAGATATATTTTCATTTGTGATTTGAAATTTTCCTTGGTATCATTTATTCTGTTTTTAATAAATACATAAATAAAGACATAGTATTTAAAAACAACAATTTTTATAAGCTTTTCTCATTATTGCACACATTAGCTGCAACCACTAGATGCTTTATACTTCAAGTCATGTTTACTACAGAGAGCAGCAGATAACTGGATGATTGGAAATCAAGGAAACTGCATTACACAGTATTATATCCTCCGGATAGCTAGGTTAGTAGCGTCGCGGGCTTCTGTTTCAGAGGTCCCGAGTTCGGTCCCCGCCAAGGACGCGGATACCGTTAGACCTTCTACCGGAGGGTACTCCCCAGGGTGGCGCCTGGGGGGGAGGTTAGAGGGGACTAGTGATAGTCCCTGCTGGCTTATGGTCGCCCGAGGAGAATGATGTAGATCGTCTCAGTGGAGACCTAAAACCCGCAACTTTAACTTTTTTTTTAACGTACGAGCCAGTGAGTTCATGGGGTCAGATTTTATTGGTTAAACTAGAAATGGTTTTAAAGAAACTGGGTTTTGACCATTAACTGATAGCATATTCACAGATGAGGACTTCATAGCAACAATACTAACTGAAATTGACCCATTCAAGAACACTGATTGATATAACCACCCAAAAGAATTCCACCTTAAATAGGAGTTTGGAAGTTTGAATAGGTCCCTAACTATGTCAGATACTAGGATAAAACCCTGATAATATATTTAGTAAAATCTTTCTCAGCCAGTAGAGGCACAATCAAGTACATTAAGAGTAATGGAAGCAAGGAGAGTAATAAAAAGATAGCTGTATCCCTCCTAAACCTAGAGAGAATCAGAAAAAGAAAGTTAAAAAATCTGAATACATAACATCATCACACTCCAAAAACATCTTCTTAAGATCAATAATTCTTTATCTGGTTCTGTAAAACCTAGAGACTCGAAGTGAATAAGAACCTTTATCATACAATTTCTTCTGAAGAGGAAGAATAGTCTAGTCTGTTAAGGGAGATCCATGCTTTCAATTAACCATCATAAGAAAATCAGTACAATGTATTTCATGTTAAAAATTGTCCCATGGAGAGTGCACAAATGTATTAGTTTGGTAGCCTTCACGTGTCATGACTGATAGTCAGATTGAGACCAATAAAGACTTTTGAAGATTCAACTAAACTTAGTCATCTTGATGAGTTAAAATTGTTACTCTTTGTTTTTCACGTGTACTATTCTTTCCATCATGTAAAGGGATATGGTCTCCTTTTTACATGTGTCACTTTTGCTGTTATCTAAATAATGTTTATTAATAACTTACTTATATGTGCTACCCTTGGTGCCTATGTAAAAAAGTCACTTTATTTTTACCTTTGCTATCATTGCAGTCATATGGAAGATTATCAATGTATCCTAAACATTTGTTAATTTCAGTTCCTGTGAATACAAAAGGTTCTAATTTAAGAGGAACAAATAGTTCTAAGTTTAACCTTTTAAATATTTTCCAAAATTATTCTTGAATGTATTTTTGTGGAAGACTACATTTTTTGTTTAGCAAAAATATATGCCCCTTTTTCAATATAAATGATTGCTTTTATGAGGTACTACAATATCTTAGGTGTGGGGTTGAAAACCACCTACCTGTGCTTTTTGCCCCAGCCATGGGGTAATAAGCCCCGTTTTGATATTTTTCTTTATGTCATATTTTTACTATCATATATTTCTAACATTTTTAAAGGATTCTTATGGTTTATACAACCAAAAACCAAGTTTTTAGAAATATATCTATTAGGCCAATGCCTGCAATATTGTAGATGATATGAATATTTCCCCTTAAATATATATATATATATATATATATGTATATATATATATATATATATATATATAAATATATATATATATATATATATATATATACATATATATATTTAATTAT
>NC_090753.1:23309064-23326564 GCF_036898095.1 Palaemon carinicauda | reverse complement strand
TGTAGCAGGATGCCATAGGGTCATAACATGAAAGGAATTTCATTTACAGGCTTTTGAGAGACATATATGGAGTGTATTTTAGTACTATGCAATTAATCTAGATTCTCAAATAAAGATTTGGTTCATGGCAGTGTATGTGTGTGCAAGGGGACTGTCTCCCTCTCTCTCTCTCAAGTACTTTTGTTTAAAAGTTATTGCTGCGGTCAAGTAAGTAGAAGTGCGTGACTGTGGCAAAAACCTTTCTAGATATACGGCTAGAAGATTTTCCTTTTATAATATAGGGATCTAGATAGAGATTTAATTGATTAATTCAATTCCCTTCACAATTAGATTATGGATTTATATTTGTGTTTCTGCTTCCGAAATAAAATGAAAACATATCAAGATGCTGATTGCAGAAAATTAGAGAAGAAATAAACACTTTTAGTTCTACAGATTATGTTACCTATTGAAAATGTCCCTGCCTGGCGATATGATGAATGGGTGTTCTAGACCCGCTCATCATCCATATCAGCTAAGGATGGAGGTACTGGGGAGCCACTGCTTTAGTCATCTTCAGCCATTGCATGGCAATCTCCAGTCGGGGGCTTAATGGAGAGGGACCTTGAGTGATAACCACAATGTACTATGTATATTATATATATATATATATATATATATATATATATATATATATATATATACATATGTATATATATGCATGTATAAATATATATATATATATATATATATATATATATATATATATATATATATATATATATATATACATATGTATATATATGCATGTATAAATATATATATATATATATATATATATATATATATATATATATATATATATATATATATATATATATATATATATATATATATATATATATATATATGGTCAGTTTCTAGGGCATTGCAGTAGTCGTTTCCCTTTGCTATACATGAACGAACTTTGAACGTTTAAGCCTAAAGTAAATCAGTTTTCAAATTCTCCTAATTAAAAAGTCAATATGAAATATCTGAGTTTCCCAAGAAATTAAGAATAATTCAGGAGGAATTAACTAAATAACATTTACTACTAAAATAAAACATGGGATTTAGATCTGTACCCCAGCAAAGGATACTCGACAATCGGTTCCCTTACCGGCTAAAATTTACTTTTAGCCTGAACTGTTTTCATTGTCCCTCAAAATGTTGACTATTCTCGACAGGAGAAATATCATACACTCGGGAGGAAGATGATTTACTTATGAAATCGTTGGAAGCAGTGAATTGTTTTTCAAATAGGATTATATAATGAGATATTCGGTTTCACCATATTAGAATGTCAATTTTCCTACTTGGAACAACTTGCACACACAGGAATGCTATACATAACCAACACATCTGCCTCGGCCTGTATTTGGATATATGCTTAAAGGTTTTACTTATATTATATATCGACTGAAATAGATACAGATTTATTCCGATATTAACGAAGAAATACATATATATATATATATATATATATATATATATATATATATATATATATATATATATATATATAGATATATATATATATATATATATATATATATATATATATATATATATATATATATATATATATATATATATATATATGTGTGTGTGTGTGTGTGTGTGTGTGTGTATTATCTTTTAACAATTTTCATATTCAAATAGAATTATATTCTGTTAAACTAATTCACCGACCTTTTACCGATTTTCATCGTCACCTTTACCATAAAAGAAAATATTACGTCTAAACATGTTTGAGCAGAAGGTTCTTACCTAGAATGAAGCCTGATAAAGAATTATCCCCTCTCTGGCGACAAGGACTAAAGGCTAGATTAGTTAGTGCTTATGGATAGGATCAATGTATTTATCTGTTTTGACACTGTCATTAGACATTTGGATGCTTTTTGTAAAATATTTTCATCATGAAAGAACTCAATGAACTTGTATATGATAACAAATTGTAAAATAATGGCATTTTAGTGCAATACTGCGCAAAGGTTGATAATTAATCTTGCAACAATTCATATAATAATTTATTGAACACGTTTTAAAGTCATCCAAGATTAAACACTATACCTAAATGTTTGTTAACCTACAAGGACAGACTGGAATGATTCAATAAAGTATTCATTCCCTCTAGTTCTCTTATTGGTTGATTTTAAATCAGGTTTTTTTAAAGATCTATTATATATATAGTTTTTCTATATAAATCTTTAGCATATCGAAGTATGCAATTATCCTACAGATCAATACTTACAGGATCTTGTTATTGTATTGTGTTTCCGTAGGTAAGAAATTTTGTTGTGTACTGATTCTTTGATTTCTTCTATTCTTAAAATTTACATCCATGCGTTTGTGTCTGTTGATCACACTTAATAGCCCTAAATGAACCTTCATCTTCTTAGGAGGATTTCTTTTATGATATTGATGTTAGTTTAGTCTTCCTGAACGAAATCTGTGAAATTGTCTGATAATAAATTAAGAAATATTCAATTTTGTTTTTATATTAGGTAGTGTCATTATCTCTTATATTATTAGGGCGAAGGTGAACTATGTCATTAATGAAGAAAAGTTATTTTCTGTAAAGGACAAGATGATGGTTCCATATTAACAAAGAAGAAGAAGAAGAAGAAGACAACGATGACCACGACGATGAAGACAAGGACGAAGAAGAAGAAGAAGAAGAAGAAGAAGAAGAAGAAGAAAAAGCATGAAAGAAAAACGAAAAAAGTCAAGTCGAAGGGTGAATAAGAGAGGCAGGAGAGCTTTTCACCGATCTTATCGTGTATTTTTTTTTTCCTTTAAATAATCTTTCACCTACACCCGACCTTAAATATGACACAAAAAATAATTAGCTGTTTATAGATATGAACATAAGTTTACAGTTACAATTTTCTATTTTTATTAAATACTTACAGTTATCCTTCTCTTGCCTCCTGCATAAAAAGACATCCTAATTTATTCATACTTTAAATAACGGAAACGAACATTCTTGTAATAAAACGTTTAGAGTTTTTTTTTCCGAGAATCAAATTTCGACTGTAGACTCATCCATTTACTCATTGCTAAGGTAAAGTTTTTTTTTTTTTTTTTTTTTTGTGATATTTTAACGTTTGATGTTTTAACATTTAAAAAATACGGAAAATACAAAGCACATTATTCTGAAAGAGAAATTTCCTCCAATTCCTCGAACTGCGTCACTGTCTATTTTGAAGATAAAAGGCCAAAGATTTCGTTCATTTAGGATCTGAACAAAAGTCGGCCCTCAAAAGATGCAGATAAATTTTCGAGATTAAATTCTATTCAAAAATATGAATCCAAAGAAAAAAATAATTTAGGAAAATGTACATATTTAGGTAGACAAATCTTGGGTGTCGAGGCAATGGAGTAATGAAAAGTGTTAAACATTTACAAAAACACGATGTAACAATAGCGTTTCTACTTACTTCAATATAATATGATTATTATTATTTGAAGAATATCTAGATATAATAAAAAAATATGTGTAATTATATAAACAGGTCACATGTTAGTATGATATTTGCTAACGGAGATCCTTCTTGATGTAATGTAACACATTTATTTTTATTAAAAATGACTTCCACATGCACTAAATCTGATATCAGATCTCACATCAGTTAGAAATGTTGTGAGATAAAAGTTTTTGATTAACTACTTTTAATTAGTCATATCTAACATCAATCATGATGCACTATAATTGGGAGAATGAACTTATGAATTGTATAAGAGGGATATAGTAGTTATTCGAAAGCTTAGGTAGAAGTGATTTCTCTATGTAGTATTCGACTAGGATTAACTCAAAATGTTTGTATTCTAGTCAAATCAATTGCATATCGAGATAAACTCTAAATCTTTATAATAATGTAATTACTGTTGTGATTCAGATAAGCCTATCCCTAATATCTCGTCACTTTAGTTTCGTTTACTAGGTATACGTTGCATGTAGCATTTTGGTCAACTAGGAGAACTGTATATGAATAGGCTCACTTAAAATATTACGATAATATATGCATATATCAATTACATTTCTCATCCAAGTAAATCTTTAGCTACGATGGGAAGAATGAGAGAGAGAGAGAGAGAGAGAGAGAGAGAGAGAGAGGAGAGAGAGAGAGAGAGAGAGAGAGAGAGAGAGAGAGAATTTTACAAAAGTAAATTTTCGTATGTATAAATACTATTATTTAAGCTTCAGATTATCATAAAAAAAATTTGTTGCTTCGAAACTTTTCAAAAGTTTTTGTCTTGGCATATCTATCCCATCTAATCAACTTAATTCAAAATGATTCAATAGACTATGGTTTTCAGGTTGGAGATAAAATCATTACCTCAAAATCTATGTAAAAAAGCGTACCTTTATCAGTAAATGATTTCAAAATAGCCTAAAAAAATTAATGAGGCACTTAAACGTGTGAGGTTATAAACGTCAATGTGAAAAAGAGTTCATTTACTCTCTTCCTCAGTGGCTAATTCCATCAAATTTTGTAGTAACAAAGGCCTATTGAAAAGTCAGTTTTGTAATGAAACATATGATCTTATATCTTTAATTGTTAGTTGATTGACTTGAACAACTTGTACATGAAGTTTTTCGTAAAGAAAGATAGAGGTGCTTTCTTGAACTGTCCACGTCAAGTTGAAATAGATGCTATATTTTGTTATTAATGCTAAAACGAAAGTGAAAATGTTCTCGTTCCAGTAAGAGAAATATCGTATAACATGTTGCATGGACTGTAAGGATTACAGTTCTTGATGACAAGACGACTATGTTGAGACACAGTCGAACATCTCTTTTCTTTCATACGACAAATTGGTCATTGCCATGATCATCCGTCACCTGTGGAATTTTAATATAGACTACGGTTATACATAATGAGTAGAGAAAAAAAGTTAACGAATTTAGGGTCTTAATGTTTGTAATAATGATGAAGCTACTGTACATCTTGTGTCACTACAGTGTGATTAAATATAAGTGCTACATCTCAAAGGTTAAATGTTGCTCCCAATGATCTAGATTCCGAGTTATTTATCTCTGCGTGTCGCATGAAGCACCTTCTGCCTGTTAACAATGAGACAGAGACAGGAAAATCAAGTAAAATATTTAGCAGAGATAAAACGTGCAACACTGATAAGAAGGGAGTCCTTAAGTTCTTTGATGGGAGGGTTCGTGGCTTTTAAATTTAGAAATAAGTATACATCATTAGGCTCAGTTGATGTAGGTAAAACAGGCGATAAGTGGATATCACTTGTAATGAGAAATATTATATCGGTCATGTAATCATTTTAGAGATAATCTACACAAAATGGAATATTTATTCTAAATTTCCCGTGATGATGCTCTAACACCAGGAGTCAAAGCCGTTTCATATCTTATAGATATATTTAAAGGCGCCAATATTGATTTTCCCGAGGAGGTAATGAGCTTTTTATTATTAGAAGTAGGTTAAATTTTAGAATAAAGATATTAAACTAAGAAGGAAACATTTTATAGCAATAGTGTAATGTTGAAAATGTATTCAATTGAAGAGAGAGAGAGAGAGAGAGAGAGAGAGGAGAGAGAGAGAGAGAGAGAGAGAGAGAGAGATTTTAATGAAATATTCAGAATAAAGCTTTAGTCATATGTGAATTTTTATTTCCATTGCTATTATATTATATTAATATTGACATTAATATTATATTAATATTAACATTATATTAATATTAATATTAACATTAATAATAGCCTACTTTCATAAATGCAATGTTCGCAATCCAGAAAGAGGCACGAATAATAAGGCTGGTTGTACAGGACAGCTGTCAAATAAACGCTCAGAACTCTCAAGGTGACGTCACAGAGCACAGCTGAGCTCCCAACACCATGCGTGGTAACTCATCTTATTCCATCTTGCGTTACACAATTCTTAGATGGTGCTCGCTCGCTCCCCTTCCTATTGCAATAAGGGTGTTCGTCTGGCAAATAATCCTGACACAGTTTTGATTGAAGATGTAGATAGATTTAGGGTAGTTCATGATAATGGGACAAGTTCGTGTTGATTTCCATTACTTTGGAAATCATTCCGAAAATAATTTTAGTAACTTTTTTTCGTCTTTTTGGTATCAGTAATCTTACTCAAAATCAGAAGCAGATATGTGAAAACAAATATGAGATACATAGAAGTAAAAGATGATAGATTGTATAGGGATTATGAAACTTCTTCTAAAGTAGAAGTTCATTGGTGAATACAAATTTCAAATAAATAAATGTTTAAACTGGTAAAGATTCTTGATACTAAAGGATCTAAGTTGATTTAAAGATATAATCTACAGAAGCAAAAGGTTTGAATTTCAGTAAAGATTATTACAATCGGTTTTGAAAGCTGTTTCTAATGCATGTCGAACTATACAGAGAATCATTTCAGCTCTCAATTAAGAGAATAGAAAACTCTTGTTTGATTTTCATTAATTTGTTATAACTTTTATTCATAGGTTTGAAACTATTGAGAAATAAGGAAACTATTCATTAAAAACTAATGAGATATAGTTATATAAAATTATCAATGAGAAAATTAATTTTCCTCTATAACAGTTTCCCTTCCTCATTTAAGACCATCCATATCCAGTGTGAATTCAAATTCGAATCAAAACCTCGATAATTCACCCCTTTCAGCATCCTCTCAGGGCAAGACGTTTCCATTTCATTGAAGATAAATGTAATCTTATTTACAAACACCAAAGTAATCCCCTCGATAGGAAGGACCCTATCCGGGGATTCAGATTTTAATCACTAATCAGACAAAAATTGAATTTCCAGATTTGTGCTGGAATAAACGACGCTAAGTACGAGTAGCATTTCACAGCACGATGGTGAGGAAGGTTGGGAGATATGATTTCATTCATAAATGAGGTGATATCTCTCTCTCTCTCTCTCTCTCTCTCTCTCTCTCTCTCTCTCTCTCTCTCTCTCTCTCTCTCTCTCTCTCTCTCTCTCTCTCTCTCTCATTTCGCACTTTTTTAAACTTGAAAATATAAAAATCTATCCCAAATATGAATACAAACATCTCTCTCTCTCTCTGTATATACACTAATATATATATATATATATATATATATATATATATATATATATATATATATATATATATATATATATATATATATATATATATATATATATATATATATACATATATATATATATATATATATATATATATATATATATATATATATATATATATATATATACATATATATATATATATATATATATATATATATATATATATATATGTGTGTGTGTGTGTGTGTGTGTGTGTATGTGTGTGTGTGTGTGTGTATGGGAATGAGACGTTTCGGCGTAGCCCATTTGGCGTGGCCAGTTAGGCGTAGCCGATTCAGCCTCAGAATTTTTCGGCGGAGAGACTGTTGGCCGTCAACTATTACTTTGTATATATATATATATATATATATATATATATATATATATATATATATATATATATATATATATATATATATATATATATATATATATATATATATATATATATATATATATAACTTCTTTGTTGAAGTATAATTAGCTCTCAATCACTTCAACCATTCTAAGAAATTGAATTATTTTACGTTTCTTTCTTCTGTTTACATAAAATAACTACTTCGATGTTATAGTGTAATTAGTTCTCAATCACTTTAACCAATTTAAAAAAATATTTTGTTATTTCCTTCTTTTGTTTAAATTTACTTGTTTCAGCGGTCTAAGCCCTATTTCACGACATGGAAGGAGATATTTTAACAAAACGTGGAAGAAACAAAGTGATTCGCGAAGGATACCTTTTTATTTTTGATGCAACGAGCTTGGGTCCGGCCGGGAATCGAACCCTGGTCGGCAAGCTCTTGTCTTTGTGTGATTTCGCCTGGGGATCTGATCCCGAGGTCGTTAAGAGAATCCAGATATTAATGTATCAAAAATATATATGGCTTATTTGAATATGAAAAAAACACGTCTAAATGTGCAAAATTTATCATTAATTGAATGCCAAGTAACAAACTACCAATTGGCTACGATGGTGAAGATGGGTTGATTTCAATTCTAAGTACAAAACACCTGAATTCGACACGTATAAGTACAGAAGAATTGTCATTGACTTTTATCTTTCTTCGTGGCCAAGTGGTTTAGTCACTGTCTATATAAGCTTGCTGACCAGGGTTCGATTCCCGGCCGGACCCAAGCTCTTGTCTTTGCGTGATTTCACCTGGGGCTCTGATCCCGAGGTCGTTAAGAGAATGCAGACATTAATGTATCAAAAATATATATGGCTTATTTGAATACGAAAAAACACTTCTAAATGTGCAAAATGTATCATATATACATGTATATATATATATATATATATATATATATATATATATATATATATATATATATATACATATATATATATATATATATATATATATATATATATATATATATATATATATATATATATATATATATATATATATATATACAGAGAGAGAGAGAGAGAGAGAGAGAGAGAGAGAGAGAGAGAGAGAGAGAGACCCTGCATTGTATCTTTATATATCTTACAATCACCCGTTCTTGCGTTCTTGGCACGCGCGTACGGCAAATAGAGAATATTGATATGCAAAATAAAGTTATTTCGATTACCGCACCAAACGAGCGGGGAAAACTCCAAAAAAGGAAATTGAGAAAGAAATGTACAGTTGTGAAATGTCCTGACACGTATTCCATTTGAGGCTGGGGAGGGAGAGTGGGAGAGGAGAGGAGAGAGAGAGAGGAGGTTAAGGGTAATTTAGACAGCAAGGAATTTCAAGATCTTTGTTAGTTGCAACATAATGTTTTATATCTGATGATTTTTTCTGATGGTTTGTTTGGACACTTTTATATAAGCAAATGTACTAGTAAATCAGTTAGGGATAGTTTTATTGTCATTATTGTTTGTTTGTTTCTAAAGGTTGTCTAATGTTATGGGTTCGTCTGCAAATAATTCAACCTCATTACGCATATTAAAATCGACACAAGTGACGTTTGAATGTATAAAAAGCGAATGTGTATATTTACATGTTCCATTTTAATATATAGGTAGATATACCTTATAGTGTTCAATAGATACTTTTATAAAAAGAATTTTTAAAATGACATACTAAGCAAACAGGCCTAATGGGCTTTGTAGAAAAAAATAAGTAAAAAAGGAAATTAATAAAACAAGTGACTTTGCATTTAGTCTTATTTTGCTTTGGATAAAGATAGGAAAACCAGATTTTTTATCTAAGTATGACAAATCTATAAAATAAAAGGATATATATTGAAACAAGTGACTACCGTATGGAAATAGGCCCATTTGTATATGATAGAAAATAGAAGGAAATATTATAAAACAAGTGTTTTGAGTCGTATAGTCGAAATTGTGTTCTATCCATTACAGCTTATAGGAAGAAATTAGTAATTTGGCCCATGTTTGACCCTGGAATTTTGCTTACTGGTCCATCTAGCTAGAAATTAGGGCTATGATGGCCTATTGGAAACGTCCCTGTCCGTGATCTGTCGGACTGGGGTTCAAGTCACGCTCAAGCTTGATAGTTTGTAGTAGTGTCTGCAACCTAACCATCCTTGTGAGCTAAGGATGGTAGTTTGGCAGACGGTAGAGGTCTAACTGCTTAGTCATTAGCAGATATTACCTGGTCCTCCGTGGTCCTATCTTGGGGCCGGGTGCTTGGACACTAAAGTAAGTATATAAGGTCATTGTCCTACAAGGTAGCGCAGTACCACTGCCCATTTCCTCAAACCATTCATGAGCAGCCTTGAAACATTTATTCCTTTACGTGATTGCAATAAGGGAAAGGTGATCATTTTTAAATATTTAAGGATACAAGTTAAAGGATTAACATTTTACGATAAACAACGTTAAGAAAATATAAACCAATTCTGCTTGGAGGAGTAAAATGAGCAATAAAACTAAATTTAGATATTTTAAAATATGCAGTATTTACTCTGAAATTTCATTCTTTTTCCGCAAGTATATGAACTTATATATTTCAAAATATGACAGATGAGAATTATAAAAAGAAGTCTGATTTGAAGTAAATAATTATCATGTTTTAAGGCTTGTTTTTCAACTCTACAAATCAAGAATATTTCTGAAAATTTATGAAAGAATAATAAAAAAAATGATAAATTATAATTTCTATCCTGAAGTTTATAAATGGATAAATGAAAAAAAAAATGATTGATTAGGATTTAGAAAAATAATAGTCTCGGAGAAAAGCTATTTTTCCCAGGATATATTTTTAGACATAACTAAACAGACGTTTCCAAAATCAAATGAGAAACCATTTAGTTAGATCATAAGGATCGTGATGAAAAAAGCCCATCTGTCTCGCGGATGAGAAAAGAGATCCTAATCTCGTTGTAATTTGATTTCACTTAAAGAAAGATACACGCTTCGCTGATTACGTTAAGATTTTACACAATGCGCCTACTCATGTCCATATGCATATTTATACATACATACACAAACACAGACTGCTATACACACACACATTACATAGACAAACACACATACACACACAAACACACACACACACACACACACACACACATATATATATATATATATATATATATATATATATATATATATATATATTCATCATCAGCCGTTACTAGTCTACTAGTAACAGCTGATGATAATAGAAGCAACAAAACCTATTTTACGTAACCAATTATTCTCTAAGAAGAAAACATCGCCATATGCCGTCATTATATTCAACACCCTGCTCGGACAAAGTCATGCAAGTGGGAGTACTACGTGATCAGGGTCAGAGACGCTGTTATCAATACATTAACATTTGGAGGAGGTTTTTACCAAGGAAGGCGTACTGACCCATTAGATGCCGAGAAGTTCTCTCTCTCTCTCTCTCTCTCTCTCTCTCTCTCTCTCTCTCTCTCTCTCTCTCTCTCTCTCTCTCTCTCTCTCTCTCAGATGGTACTGCTTATGTCTTAGCTTCCAAACAGAATAAGTATCCTTTCTTGCATGTTATTATTATTATTATTATTATTATTATTATTATTATTATTATTATTATTATTATTATTATTATTATTATTATTATTATTATTATTATCAGTATTATTATTGGTAAATTAAAATTATATACCCGATATTTCATAACTTTCAGCTAATTGACCTATGGAAATAAACAATGATGTTTTTTTTTTTCGGCCTAGGCACCGGATGGACATACAATGGAGCACAACACAGAATTAAAGGTATCTTCAAAAAAATATCTATATCAACAATTATATCTCTATAAGTGTACGTTTTTGAACAGATGTTTTAAGACAGGCATTTAGCTTTGTCACTATTAGTTCAATAATTTAGCCAAATCATGAATGGAATTGTGATGCAATGTCAAAAGTTTGATTAAAAACAGAACCAAACACAAATACATATGAAAACAAAATGAATATAAATTTACGAAATAACACAATATAGGAAAAATATATCAATAAAACACTGAAAGGTTTGTGACACTAATATTTATGGTGGATGAAATTCGGTGTGCAAAAGAGAGAGAGAGAGAGAGAGAGAGAGAGAGAGAGAGAGAGAGAGAGAGAGATCACTCTTGGTGGTAACAGATGTTCCAAAGTGATATCATAAATAACACTTCGATAACCTATTTTCTTGTTACACATTTTAGGGATACAAAGTGGTATGATAAACCTTAGCAGATTTCTCACGGATGATTCTACAAGCGATCATTAAAAGTCCTTCTAAAGGTGAAAACATCTTTATTATTATTATTATTATTATTATTATTATTATTATTATTATTATTATTATTATTATTATTATTATTATTATTATTATCACTCGTCATTGAACATGAAATAGCTGTTATCTGTTGCTGGTTTCATTTGATTGAGTTCTTCTTTATCTACATACCTTATCATATTCAACTGGTTCCATAGTGTAAAGGGCTTCTCTGTCATTTATCTGTATATTCTTGAAGTCATCAAAAAGCTGCACGCAGTTTTTTTTTTTTAAAGTATACTTATTAAAAGTAAAGTTTTTTTTATGAATTGTATTAAAAATTTCGTGAAAGAGTACAGTGTTTTTTTTTTTTTAGCTGGCATTACCGGTTTAATAGGAATATTTTCTTTGCGTACCTTAGGCCGGAATGGATCGATTTTATGGCACCGATGTTATGGCGCCTTCGTTTTGGCTCTAAATTGTTTTTCCACCACTGTTTCGGCACCTACTGTTTTGGCCCCACTAGCAGTAGTTCTAAGACCAAAAACAGCCTACTTAATGCCTATTACCAAAACGACCATGCTAATGTTGGAATAACTATCTTTTCTGATAATAATCATTACTATAATTACCTGTTTGAACGTTTATTTTACTGGGTTTTTCACAAAAATTAATTACTTGGTGGAGGTTTATCTTTACTGAATCTTTTCAAGATGTAAGAGTATTTGATTGATCCCATCGGCAAGTATGGAAGGAAGGATACTAAGTAAAAGAGACAACCCTAAATTCCCTCATAACGGATATTTATCTGTGTTTGACATGCGCACCAAGAAGGGTACTTCAATAAAGTTTTGGAGATGTGAGAACAAGAATGAATGCAAAGCCCGTATTTACAATAAAAACGATGAAGTAACAAAGGAATTAAATCACCATTCTCATGGTAGTTCAGCAGCAATCGTCAAAGTAGCTGAGATTAAAGCGATTGTAAAGCGTTGGGCTGGAGAAAGCCAAGATCAAAAATCAATAATTATAAATTCTTGCACGGAAAATGTTTCTCAAGCCCCTCAAGGAGCCCTTCCTAAGTTGGACGCAATGAAGGAAATAGTAAGGAGCAAAAGAAACAAAATGGATCTCGCCCAAACAAACCCTATTCGCGTTCGTGATTTATTGATCCCCGAAGTGTACAAAAATATGTGAAAAATAATGGTGGAAGTAAAAACTTTTTAATAGCAGACTATGTTTATGAAGATAAAAGAATCTTGATATTCGGAAGGAAATGCTGGACTGTGATTTTACTAGATTCCCAGGTTTGGTATACTGACGGAACCTTCAAGTTACCTCCTAAATTATTTTCACAAGTTTATGAGCTTATGTCAAGAAGAAATGTACGCATGTTTCAAATGATTATTGACGCAATTCCTGGATTAAGTCTAAGAAGAATATCGTTTGACTTTGAACAAGCAGCTATATAAGCAATGGAAAATTTTTTTCCAGTAGTGATACAGGGTTGTTTCTTCCATTCAGCACATAACGCACATGACCACCTTAAACAGTCTAGGCTTCAAGTTTTATATAATAGTGAAAAGCAAAAAGGATCGTAGCCTTGTGTTTTGAGCCTATTCCTCATTTGGATACTTACATTGATGCCTTGACAGAATACTTGCCGCAAGAGCTTCAATCACTTATTAACTGGTTTGAGGATAATTACGTTTGAAGACCCTTGAGAAGAGGCAATGGTAGGCGCCCGCCTCTTTTCCCTTCTGAAATGTGGAATCAATATGAGCGAACCATCGTTGAGCTGGACAGAACTAATAATCACGCAGAAGCTGCGTATAAAAGAATATATGCGGAATTGGGAGTTAACCACTCTGTGATATGGAAATTTATCAACTCACTGAGCAAAAGACTAAAGAACTGCGATGTTTATTATGAACAATTGGTTGCAGGCCATACTCCAAAACAAAAACTTCTAAAGTATTTGAGAGCTGACGAGCGCATTTAAAAAATTGTAAGCCAGTTTTCTGGAAGAGAACCTCTAGAATATTTGTGTGGCTTAGCCCACAATTATGAAATGCATTGAATTTTTTAATAATCTATATTCCACATATTTTATGTCAAAATAAAGTTTTAAATACTTTCCCAGTTAAATTAATCAATTACTTTCATTCCAATATTTTATTTTTCATACTAGCGCGAAAATGTTTTTAGCGCCGAACTGTATAAGGGCAAAATAATGAGCGCCATAAAAAAAAAATATAGAAAAAAAAGGCGCCAAAAAATCAGGGCCAAAATGGTGGCGCCAAAAAGCACTAAACCCTCTGTCAGACCCATAGCAATTCCATCTCAACCGCAGAAGACAACAGACCTGTAATACTCCCTGGAATTACAATGTCAATTCTCCTTTTCACTGTTTTATCCAGGATAATTTATTCTATTTCTCCTCCCTTGTGATTGTTTTCGTATGTTTCTATCCAACACATGCACAAAAAAAAAAAAAATTGTTTAACAAACATATGGTTTATCTGTCAATATTTTAAGATGAGAAAAAATATTTTGGTGAAACTTGTGGTTATATTACCTTTTCCATTGCACACATTTTCATTCATAAACATATATTTCCTCCATTCAGTCATTAGCATCAAATTACAATTATGTCAGAGGGTACTGGATTAATTACATATAGTTTGTTTTGTGGTCAAGAGTCATTTATTGCAATGGATTTTGGGAATATCAGCATTAATGTTGGTTTTCAAAGAATTTCATCTCATACCAGGAAGGGACCTTGTCTAGGGTGGGTTATAGGTATAATAAGGTGCTAAAGGTTATAAAAATCTGGCTGAGGCCCTTTGGAATCGGTGATGAAGGGAATGAGAGTACTGTTGTAGACCTTTGGACTGGGAGCTAAAAGGGATAAGAGTCCTGTTGTGACCCGTTGGACTCATCAAACCTTACTAAGATAAGGAGATTTTGACAATTTCTTAATTGGGAGGATTTTCATGGCGACAGATTTGGTGTGCATAAGAGACAGGCAGACGCAGACAGACAGAAACAAAAAGCAAAAAGGTGTTGATGGAGATGAGAAGCCTGGTGGGAACGTCTGGTCTCCTACCAATCATCCGTGATGGTTCATAATCTTTCAATAGTCTGCAATCACTTGCAAAACTCTCATAAACCACTGAAAAAAAGAAATAAATGAAAAATAACCCCATCATCAAGAAATTTATTGAAATTATTTCTTCTTGTGTATTTTTCGATACGTTAGTTTTATATTCATATTAAATTTGATATTCTCATTTTCTTATTTTTAGTATGTTTCTCATAATTGCTTACGCCATCTGAATAATAATAATAATAATAATAATAATAATAATAATAATAATGATGATGATGATGATGATGATGATGATGATGATGATGATGATGATGATGATGATGATGATAATAATAATAATAATAATAATAATAATAATAATAATAATAATAATATTAGATACATTTCAGCTATTCGGAGTTTCACAAAAGAGCGAAACTATATGTTAAAAGAGCGGCAACATTTTCTCGAAAGAGCGACAGATTTACTATTAAAAGAGCGGCTACATTTTACAACAGATGAGCGTCTTAATTACCTCTTCCGTTAGCCAGATGTAAATACCTGTTGCCCCCTGCTCACCCCGGGGAGGTGGAAGTAGGCTTTTGAGCAGGAAAAATATTTTGTTTTGAAGCGGTTTTAAAGGTTTTAAAGGTTCATATCATATCTTCGTTATGGCATATTCACACTTCTCTTTATCCACTTTCTTTGGGACAGCTGGCATGCCGGTACTTCTGATTTTCAAGTACGTTGTTGCTTGGAGCTTCTTGACTACATCCATGAAGATGAAGATGGTTGAGTGAGCTTTGTAAAATTGTGCGTTGAAATGCGCATGGAAGGATTCAGCCGCATTGTTTGTGCGTTTGTCGTTAGAGGGTACTTCAGCCCAAAGCACTGGTGGAAACTTGGAATGAGGTGTGACATAGTTATCAACGAGATAGTCTGCATAATTAGTATATTTTTCTTTCTGTGGTGCGCATGACATCAGTTCCTCAATAAAGCAGTCTTCAATATCAGCAGGATCAATGAAATGGAGACCATAAGATAGCTTTAACCACTGTCCTATGTCACTGTTCTTGTCTTTGTATTCTTTACTTAAGCCAAGGTTTTGGATTTTCCTCCACCACGCCTGCCCTAAAAGGAATCTACAGCATTTGATTATTGCATCCGGAAAAGTTTCTTTCAGGATAGTGAGTATGGGGAATTCAAAATCCACGTGTATTACAGAGGGTTGCAGTTGCAGATTTTTTGATACACAAATATCATGTAAGCATTTCCACATGGTTCGGTAAATCTCCTCCGATTTACCTGGTAAAAGAACATATACTAAAGGAATATAGTGGCCATTACATAGGCCATGGATAGAGTACAGTTGATAAAAATATTTTGGGCAACTCTTAAAGGTCCCGTCAATAAAAATCTCCTCTGCAGAAGTTACCAGAAATTCCAGATTTGTTGTACATGACAGGATAACAATGCCTGTGTCTGGGTTATTTTCCAACACGAACTCTTTGCCTTTGCTGGTGGTGGTATTCATGGATTCAAGCGCTTGATGAACTTCCTCACGATTTTTAGGTAAAACAGGATATTGCTTCCTTCTTTCACGGTATATTGATTGTGCCAGACATTTCAGATCACCAGACTGCAGATTGTTTTCCGTAACTTTACAAAGTTCTGTCCTAATTATTTTTGCCGGCCTTGCTGTCATGTCATCACTTGCTTTTCTTTTCACTGCAGTACGTAGTTGTTGTCGTTCAAGCTTTCTCTCATCATTTTCATAATTGTGCTGCAACTGCACAGGGACAATGCTACCTATTTCACAGTCTGTTTTCACTCGAGCTTTACACTTCCCATTTGTGCACCGCCATGAAAAACTTCCATCACTTAATGTTGTGTCGACTCTAAACTTGTAACCTTCATAGATTATGCATTTCTTTCCCTTGTTAGTTGTATGGAGGTCACCGACAAGGTTAACTGGCTGACCCCGGAACGAAGTAGGGGGTAGGGGTGGGAGGTGGGAGGATAATGAGGCAGTCAGGTCGTCCGCTCTTTTAATAGTATATTTTGTCGCTCTTTCAGAATACTCTCACTACTGATTCGCCGCTCATTTGTCGGACGCCCCAGCTATTTATATAACAGTTAATCACTGTGAGTTTCATTACCGTATATTAAACGTGTGGCCAAGAAGCTGTTTACAAACAAACAAACACACAAACACACATACAAGGGATAAAAAATAACCTCCTTCCAGCTTCGTTGGCAGAGGTAAATATATGTCCTACCCACTACGCCGGAGAGGCAATAAGCATATCGACCGTTTTGTTAGCCCATCGGAATATATCTTTTAGCTCGATAGTTTCTACTATTGTTTGTAACCTCACCATCCTTATGAGCTGGGGAATTGGGTTTGTAAAGTCAGTCTCTAGGACATTGTCCTGTTATGACATTGTCACTGTTCCTTGACTCTGCTATCCATCAGCTCCCTTTAAAGAATCCATTAATTTTGCATTAGCAGTGCTGGTAAGAATAATAATTTGTGTATCTATTTTCTAACTCATTAACTTTATATTAAAAATGTTCTCAAATTCTACGTTTATTTAATGAATGCGACACGACTTAATAT